>NW_024426552.1:11446603-11448301 GCF_017311325.1 Ursus maritimus
GGGGGGGGTCCAACTGTTACACAACGCTGCTGTTCATAACAAAGGATTCAAGTGTGAGTTCTAAAACTAGCCAAAAGTTCTACAGAAGATGGTTAATTTCTAAGAGAAACTTTATGGTCTCTAAATGTTCCTTCTCAGTTTTTTACTTAATTCTTTTTAACTGCTATACAAAATTCTTCAGTAACTCAAGTACAACGTAGTATCTAATCATAATAAAGTTTAATAACTGATACAGCTGCTAGACCCTCATTTTTTTCACCACAGTTCTCTCGGCTATTCTCTCTCATGCTAAGGGAGCAGAACCACAGCCAAAATCTTGGCCCCAGAAGGAGACTATCAAGGATGCTGCTGCCAGGCCACGTCAGGCTCTGCTGGCCCCACTTCTAGTGGGCATCCCATCTGCCGTGTCCCCACAAGTGAAACGCACTCTGCCTGCCTGTGTCTCTGGGCCATTCGTCCAGGCTTAAAGTCCCAGGTAGGATGATCCAATCGGCCAAGTTTAGGTCCCCCCCACCACCTCCCCAGCTCACAGCCAGGGGTCAAGGGAGAACAGGAATATGGCCTCGCACTCTGGAGAGTGTGACACTGCCTCTCACACAGTAGTGGGTGCCCTTTGCGCGCTGAGGGGATTCCCATGCCCGGGAGCCGCCGTGTGACAAGGGTCCGATCCCACAGCTCGAGTGACCAGTGCAGCTGCAAGTAGTTCAGGAAGATGAATAAAACCCCAGTTGTTTTTTGAGTTTTGGGGTTTTTTTAAGTTCATGTTCCTATTAACACTGACAGTTCCTCTAGGCCTGTCTCCCTGCACTGCTTTTTTACCAATTACCTCGGTAACATAAATTCTTGCCCCCTCCTCTACTGTTTAAGAGACAGGCTCTGACAGCCATCTTCCGCTGACCATGTCAGCCTTTTACTTACCACAACATAAGGCCATTTTCCTTTGTCTGGAGCCAACTGGTTTTTAATTTTTTTAAATATTTATTTAAGTAATCTCTACATCCAATGTGGAGCTCAAACTCATGACCCCGAGATCAAGAGTCGCACACTCTTCCAACTGAACCAGCCAGGCGGCCCTGGAGCTGATAGTTTAATTAACATTTTTAAATTAATTTGTAAGAAACAATCCAAATGTCCATCAGCTAATGAATCGATAAAGAATATGTGGTCTTTCCATACAATAGAGTGTTACTATCACTGAAGGAAATGAAGCACTGATACATACAACATGGATGAACCTTGAAACATGCGAAGTGAAAGAATCCAGTCACATATGACCATATCTATAATTCCATTGATATGGAAGGTCCAGAAGAAGAAAATCCATACAGACACAGACTAAATTAGTAGTTGCCCAGGGCCATGGGGATAGATGTACTCTGAGGGTGAGGACTAAAGGATACAGGGTTTCTGTTAGGTAAGGAGAATGTTCTAGAATTGATTGTGGAGATGGTTGCATGACCCCATGGACATATTTAAAGCCACTCAACTGTATTTTTTAAATGGATAAACTGTGTGGCATATGAATTATATCCCCGTAAAACTGTTTTCCAAAACAAAAGCTACAACTCCTAACATCACTGTAAAAACATTAATTCAGGGGCGCCTGGGTGCCTCAGTTGTTAAACGTCTGCCTTCAACTCAGGTCATGATCCCAGGGTCCTGGGATCCACTGAGCCCTGCTGCAGGCTTCCTGCTCAG
>NW_024426552.1:11448307-11456125 GCF_017311325.1 Ursus maritimus
GGAAGCCTGCTTCTCCCTCTCACACTCCCCTTGCTTGTGTTCCCTCTCTCATTGTGTCTCTCTGTCAAATAAATAAAAGCTTTAAAAAAAATTAATTCATAGTTTGGGGTTTTTTTAAGATTTTATTTATTTGTGAGAGAGAGCAGTAGCAGGGAAGGGGCAAAGGGAGAGGGAAAAGCAGGCTCCCCGCTGAACAGGGAGCCTGACAGGAGGCTCCATACCAGGACCCTGGGATCATGAGCTGAGCCGAAGGCAGACACTTAACCAACTGAGCCACCCAGATGCCCCTAATTCATAGTTTATTAAATACATCACGATTACATTTAATCCGATGTTATAAAATACATCACACATTTAAAATACTTCACATTCAGGGGATGTCTGGCTGGCTCATTCAGTCAATGGAGCATGTGACTCTTGATCTCAGGGTCATGAGTTCAAGCCCCCACATTGGGCGTGGAGCCTACTTTAAAAAAATAAATAAAATTTTAAAATAAAAAATCCTTCACATTCAGAATATGATGTCACTTAAATGAACATAAATAGAACTTCCATGCTTTGTGACAGAAATCATATTAAAGTTTGTCTTTCTGAACCGCAATCCTAATCCTCAATCCTCCATCTGTTAACCTGGTAATTCTCATGGGTAAATTTAGTACAAATGCTAACTCCTGAGCCCCACCTATATTCTAAGCATTGTGATAAAAGCATGAAGATTTAAATATTCCCAATTTCATTTTTTAAAAAAATGTTCACACATTGAAGTATTTGTGGGCACTCAGAATCAAACAGCATTTTAAATTTTTCTGCACCACTAAACTCCAAACTTTTACAGGAAAAAAATGTTTTGTTATAGCAATACCACTCAATCCCTTGACTGCTTCAGTTATGTGCAAAAACAAAACAAGATCTATCACCAAAAATCATTTTAAATTAAATATTCAGCTGACAAATCTATTAGGTCGTCCTTCACTTTTGTTGAAAGCCAAGTATTGAAAACCTTCCAGATTTATAAAGGATTTATTTTGCTTTCTCAGCATCCACAGCAAATCAGCCTTTTCCGGTGTGCCTTTGTTTGGTGCCCTGAGGGTGGTCACAGCACCCTAGTAAGAATCAGGATGTGTGCAAGGTGTGCCTTTCTTTTGCAAAATGAGGGAATACTGTTCAGAGGGAAGTGGGACTCCTCTGAACCTTCAAGGATTGTGACTGACCTCCCGGATACCACTCCTAGCTCATTAGCTCAGAGAGGGAGCTTAGGTTCTGGAACTGAGTGGGTAGGAGAGTGTAGACAATTTAGGTAATTAGAGTGCACAACTCACAGAGCTCCGCAGCACTAGCATACTTGGCAATTGAGTGAGAGAAAGGCCTTCAAAGGAGCCTGAAAATGAACCAGCAGTGCAGTTGGGGGCCCAGGAGAGAGGGATGCCGCCAAAGGTAGGGGAAGGGTGTCTCAAGGAACAGGGAATGAGCTTCTGCTTCCTTTCTCCTAGAGGCCAAGTTAGAAATAGCTACCGCCGCCCCATGATGCACCTTTCAGCAAGCCAGAAATCCCAGCATCTTACACCCATTCCCTTGCCCCAAGGCTCTGGGGCCCCAAGCGTGCTCGCCAGAATGCAAAACATCCCTGATAGCCCTGAAGGAGGCGAGGAGGAGGCAGTGTGCGCCTGGAGTGAGATCTGCAGGACAGGTGCGTCCAGCCAGAGGAAACTGAGGACACTAAAGCCTCCACTTTGCTTTTAGAGTTTTCCATCTGGGAAGCCACAGTTTAGGATAATACAAATTCCTGGAGTCCACTGAACGAACGTATGAGGATCACACAACCTGGGTATCGGTCTGCTCAGGCTGCTGTAACAAAATACCACAGACTGGGACTTAACCCAGAAATTACTCTTTCACGGTTCTGGATGCTGGACGTTCAAGATCAATGTTTCTAAGGCCACTTTCTCACTGCGTCCTCACCTAGCCTTTCCTTTGTGTGCACATGCATTCCCGGTGTCCCTTGGTGTGTCCAGATTGCCTCCTCTCATAAGGACACCAGTCAGATTGGATTAGGGGGCACCCCAGTGGCCTGATGTTAATTGCTCCTTTAAAGGCCCAATTTCCTATTTCCTACATTCTGAGGTACTAGGGGGTTAGGAGGTTCAACATACAAATTTGGGAGGGGAAAAAACAATTGAGCCCCTAACAGCTATTATCTCCTCCCAAAATTTGTGCCAGCTTTCAGGCAGCCCTTCTGAGACACTGAGAGCCATGAACGCAGTGGCATCTCCTGGCCACTAGAACAGCCAGCCTGACCGCCATCGCGGCTTGGCTGTTGCTAGAGATCATGCTGAATGAGTGAGAGTAAACACTGTGGGGGTTCTCTGTAAATATTATTTTCTTCAAAAGAATGCTGGGATTTTTCTACATCGATACATATTGTTAAGTGAAAAGGGTAAAGGAAGGTATGTAAGTATACTGTGCTTCCATTTATATATTAAAGGGGAATGGGAGTAAAAGGGCATTCTTTTTTTTTTTTCTTTCTTTCTTTGAAAGGTAGAGAAGTGGGGAGAGTTAGGGAGGGAGGGGACGGGGCAGGGGCAGAGAGAGACTCTTGAGCAGACTCCCCGCCAAGCACAGAGTCTGACATGGGGTTTGATCTCACAACCCCAAGATCACGACCTGAGTCAAAATCAAGAGTCAGATACTTAACCAAATGCACCACCCAGGTGCCCCAAGGGCATTCTTTTTTTTTTTTTTTTTAAGATTTTATTCATTTACTTGAGAGAGAGAGTGCACGAGCATGAGTTGGGGGAGGGGCTTAAGGAGAGAGAGCAGCAGACTCTCTCTGAGCAGGAAGCCCAACATGGGGCTCGATCGCAGGACTCCAGGACCTTGACCTGAGCTGAAGGCAGACACCTACCAGACTGGGCCACCCAGTGGCGCCCCTGCGAGGCCATTCTTATGTGTTGATTATTTCTGCAAGGACAGCAGCTGGTACCATTGCCTCAACAAAAGGAGGGGAACAGGGATGAGAAGGGAGATTTTTCAGGTATATTTTGCTTTTTAAAACTAATACTCAATTTATTAAAGTTACACATTCAAAACTCAGCTTACTATCTTTTATTTTATTTCTTTAAATTTTATTTACTTTAAGTAACCTCCACGCCCAACATGGGGCTCAAACTCACCACCCCAAGATCGGGAGCCACATGCTCCTCTGACTGAGCCAGCCAGGCAACCCTATTTCTTAGTAAACATTAACCATTATTGTTAAGGGGACTTTGGTTAATAGTTGACTCCATTGACACATGAAAACACTTGAGGCTGAATTTTAAGTTTTCTGTGTTTGTTTTCTTTCGCAATACTTTTATCATCTGACTTAAGAATTCTCTGAGCATTACTTTGATACCTTGAAAACTTATAAGTTGATGGCTAAAATTCTCTTAGATATGCTGATAATATATGTAAACTTAGGAAGATTTCAATTTTTAAAAAAGATTTTATTTATTTGAGAGAGAGAGGGAGACAGTATTAGCAGGGTGAGGGGCTTTCCACTGAGCAGGGATCCTGATGTGGGGCTTGATGCGGGGCTTGATCCCAGGACTCCAGGATCATGACCTGAGCTGAAGGCAGATGCTTAACCAACAGAGTCACCCAGGTGCCCCAGGAAGATTTCAATTTTAAATCAAAGTCTAAATCACTTGGTTACAAATTTTCAATTTTAATTTATGACTGCCATACGATTTTATTACATATGAATTTCTAAATATTAAACTATACAAAATACCGACTGTACTCTAATTTCTTAAAAATATTAACACTTTTAATTTTTCATTGAGATAGAATTCATAGTATAAAATTCAACCATTGAAATACAATTCAGTGATTTCTACAAAATTGACAAGGTTGTACAACAATAACCACTACCTAATTCCAGAACATTTTCATGACTCCAAAAGGAGAACCCTGTCTACCTGCATTCACTCATCTTTAGTATCTGGCTTCTTTCACGTAGCATGTTTTCAAGGTCCACCCGTGTTGTAATGTGTATCAGTACTTTATACATTTTTATGATGGAGTAATATTCAGTTGTATGCATATGGTGCATTTTGGTTTTTGTTTATCCATTCTTCAGTTGATGGACACGTGGTTATATCTACTTTTGGCCATCATAAATAATGCTGCTATGAATAGTTGTATACATGTTTTTGTGTGGAAGTGTATTTCCAGTTCCCTTCGGTATATACCCTGGAGGAGACGTGCTGAGTCACGTGACAACACCATGTTTAACTTTTTGAGTAACTGCGGTTTTCTTTTTCTTTTTTTTTTTAATTTTATTTATTTATTTGTCAGAGAGAGAGGGGAGAGAGAGATACAGAGAACAAGCACAAGCAGGGGAGTGGCAGGCAGAGAGAGAAGCAGGCTCCCCACGTAGCAAGGAGCCACATGCGGGACTCAATCCCAGGACCCTGGGATCATGACCTGAGCTGAAGGCAGACACTTCACCCACTGAGCCACCCAGGCGCCCCTGCGAACTGTTTTCTACAGGGGTTGTTCCATTTTACATTCTCACCAGCAATATGTGAGGGTTTTGGTTTCTCCTCACCAACACCTGCTATGGTCTGTCATTCTGATTGCTAAACCACTATGTTATCAAGGATGTGGAGTAACAGGTATTCCCAGATAGGCTGGAGTGCAAATTGATTCATCCTTTTCTGAATATAATTTAGCAAAATTTGTTTATTCAGAAAATACACTGGCCCCTTTCCACAGCTGTACCTAGAGATTGGGCTCATTCTCTTTCCAGGCTGCAAAGCGAGGGATGTTTCATGATTTATGTTTCCAATCTCCTATAGTTATTTGATCCCACCCTTTAAATTATTTTAAAATTTTGTTTGTTATTATAGTGATTCAAAGGAAAATCTTAGACTCCCTCTCTTAAGATTTTCAGAGGTAAACAAGATCCTAAAGTTTGTGTGAAACATTTTTATGCTGAGCATGGCCTTTTAAATGGACAATTTATTGATTAAGAACATTCTGTCATTGCTACTTATGTATTTTTATTGTTAATGGTTTGGAGTAAAAGATCTTATTTTTCTTACTTAGCAGGATTTTACTTCTGGACCTAGAGAAGAGAAAGGAATTGTTTTGTAGTTTAACTCTTTGATAAGCCACGTGGCATCAGGAATGAGACAGACACCACCATCTCCCCAACACACACACATGCTTGCAAGGCACCCAGTTGAAGATAAGAAATGATCCTTGAAAGGCTGGGTGAAGTGGCAAACTTCAGTGCTTCAGTGCTTCCTGCATGAAGTGCTGAAACTTGGAGTGCATTTTAGAGAAGACAAGGCAGGGAGAAGCAAGGAGATGAGAGGTGTAAGGTACCTGACTGGGCCTGGGAACAGAACAGGTATGTGCTGGCAACTTTTAGGAAGTTTTCCTTGGTGGCTTTGAATGGAACCCTCCCTTCTGTGTCCTCTAAAAAATCTTCAATGAAATGTCAATTTTGATTTTGTTTATTTATATTTTTAAAAGATTTTATTTATTTAACAGAGAGAGTGAGAGAGCACAAGCAGGGGGAGCAGCAGAGGGAGAGGGAGAAGCAGAGTCCCTGCCAAGCAGGGAGCCAGATGTGGGCTCCATCCCAGGACCCCGGGATCATGACGTGAGCCAAAGGCAGACACTTAACCAACTGAGCCACCCAGGTGCCCCTGAAATGTCCGTTTTTCACTGATTACTTTATAAAATGAAGAAAAGAGCCCAGGCCTGCCTAGGGCGGAACGACACAGGAATGAGGCTCCGAAGAGTGTTACTGGGAAATGATTTCTTGTTCTTAGTACTTTTGTCAGCTGATGATTTGGACACAAATAATACATTTAAAAATCTACTAACTGACTTAACGAAGGTCTGGTACTTCTAATTACATTCTGAAACAAATTCCTTTCGGAACTGAGGTGGTTATTTTAGAAAGCCACATGCCAAACCAGTATGCAAACACTCTAGCACTTTCTTTCCCTTTTGCAGCATGTCATCATGTTTGCCCTCCGGATAGGGAGGCTTATAGGAAAAATCTTGCACTAACTGTGCAGATTAAATCTGCAGATTTAGACTGGCAGAAAAATCTGCCACAAACTGTGTGGCCTTGGGCAATTGTGACCACCAAAATGTTCCCACCATTTTGTGTTCTCATGAGGGTTCCAGCTTCTCCACATCCTGGCCATCGCTTGTTATTTTGTTTGGTTTTGTCTGATAGCAGCCATCCTAATGGGTGTGAGGTGCTCTCTCACTGTGGTTTTGATTTGCATTTCCCTAATGATTGGTGGTGCTGAGCTTCTCCACATATGCTTGTTGGCCATTTGTATATCTACTTTGGAGAGAGGTCTTTTCAAGTCCTTTTGGCCTATTTTTAATCCACTGAATTTTTATTTTTTTTTTTAAGATTTTATTTATTTATCTGACAGAGAGAGAGACAGCCAGCGAGAGAGGGAACACAAGCAGGGGGAGTGGGAGAGGAAGAAGCAGTCTCCCAGTGGAGGAGCCTGATGTGGGGCTCAATCCCAGAACTCCGGGATCACACCCTGAGCTGAAGGCAGATGCTTAACGTCTGAGCCACCCAGGCGCCCCACGGAATTTTTAAAACTATTTTTATAGTTTTATATAGTTGGAATCATATATGGAGCCTTTTCAGATTGGTTTCTTTCACTTAGCAATATGCATTTAAGGTTCTTCCTTGTCTTTTCAAGGCTTGATAGCTCAATTACTTTTTATCACTGAATAATATTTTATTGTATGTATGAACCACAGTTTATTCATTTACTGAAGGACATCTTGGTTCCTTCCAATTTTTGGCAATTATGAATAAATTTTTAAAAAAATTACGAAGTACCTAAACAGAAGTTGCAAGAATACCAGAACCTTCCAAATAACCTTTACCCAGATTTTCCAATTAGCATTTCACTCTATCTGGTTTATTGTTTGCTCTCTTTCTCCCTTGCTCTGTACATGCATTTCTTTTTTTTTTTTTTTTAAGATTTTATTTATTTATTTGACAGAGATAGAGACAGCCAGCGAGAGAGGGAACACAAGCAGGGGGAGTGGGGGAGGAAGAAGCAGGCTCATAGCAGAGGAGCCTGATGTGGGGCTCGATCCCATAACGCCGAGATCACGCCCTGAGCCAAAGGCAGACGTTTAACCGCTGTGCCACCCAGGCGCCCCCATGCATTTATTTCTAAATCACTGGAGAGTAATTTGCAGACATCATATCCCTTTCTCCATAAATATTTCAACATGTATTTCCTAAGAACAAAGACAGAAACACTCGCTCACTGTAGATATCTCCCAGAGTAGATAATTAAACCTCGCTGTCAAGAACAGAAATTATGTGATTCTTTAATTTCACTTAATACAAGAAATGTTATTTATTTAAGCAGGAAGGGCACCTTCAAAAAGAGTTTGGGCAACAAACTGCATTTATATACTCATTTCCTGTGCTCTTCTATTCAGGATAGCATGGACCGAATGATCTAGTATCACCTCACTAGAGCTGAGGTGTCTCTGGATGACGAGCCCTAAGACAAAAAGGGCATTTAGGGGGCATTCCTAGAGAGTGGGCTTTTTGAGCGGAAGCCGCCTCACATCTCATTACAAAGCTGTTTTGGAATTCCATTTGCCTTAAAACCTATTCTCTCTATAAAGCATCTTGGATGATTCTCTAGCAAATAGTGTTAATGTGACAGTTTTAATGTGTTTAGAGTTTTATTGCTCAAATCTTTGACAACTGGTAAGCAGTGAAAGGAGGAAAACCCTCCATATACTGGTCTTTTTTTTTTTTTT
>NW_024426552.1:11456396-11468043 GCF_017311325.1 Ursus maritimus
AAGGAAGGAAGGAAGGAAGGAAGGAAGGAAGGAAGGAAGGAAGGAAGGGAGGGAGGGAGGGAGGGAGAGAGAGAGAGAGAGAGAAAGAAAGAAAGAAAGAAAGAAAGAAAGAAAGAAAGAAAGAAAGAGGGAAAGAAAGAAAGAAAGAAAGAAAGAAAGAAAGAAAGAAAGAAAGAAAGGAAAAGAAAGAAAGAAAGAAAGAAAGAAAGAAATATACGTATATATTCACAATATATACGTATATCAAATTATCAAACTGTACACCTAAAATATATAAAATTTTTATTTGTCAATTAGACCTCAATAAAGCTGGACACAAATTCTGAAGGGTGAGAAAAGCAGAGAGTAGCCATGCTGTAAAGTAGTGATTTCAATAAACATGGTGAATAAATGTAATATGGGTTAGAAACAATTCAAATCTCGGTTCCCAGACTGACAGTGTGCTTTTGTTTACCCCCCAGTGGCCTGCAATTAGCTGGAGGTATAGACATTAGTCACAATTTCAAGTAACAGAAAGTGCTCTGGATCAGCACCAGTCAAATTCAGGCTCAAGTGACAATTATAAATCATCACATTAATTCCATGCCAAAAATGAAAATCAGGGGCGCCTGGGTGGCACAGCGGTTAAGCGTCTGCCTTCGGCTCAGGGCGTGATCCTGGAGTTATGGGATCGAGCCCCACATCAGGCTCCTCTGCTATAAGCCTGCTTCTTCCTCTCCCACTCCCCCTGCTTGTGTTCCCTCTCTCGCTGGCTGTCTCTCTCTCTGTCAAATAAATAAATAAAATCTTTAAAAAAAAAAAATGAAAATCAAACGTCATGGGTGGGAGAGGGCAGTTTACCACTGGTCAAGTCCCACAGATGCTGTGTGTGGCCCACACAGGAAGGTTTGATAACTGGTTTACCTAGCTGGGAAGAGAGAAAAGGAGAAGCTATCCAAATGAATGTGAATCTTCTTTTCCATGGTACCTTTCCCTAATCCCCCCTAGACTGTAGAGTATTGTTGTGTTATGTAAATTAACCCACTGCTTCTTTAAAAGCTGAAACTCTACATCAAACTCTTTTTAAGAGATTTTATTTATTTATTTATTTATTTATTTGAGAGAGAGAGAGAGAGAGAGAGAGACAGAGCACCAGTGGGAGGGGGGCAGGGGGCAGGCAGAGGGAGAGGCAGGCAGGGAATCCAACTCGGGGCTTGATCCCAGGACCCCAGGATCATGACCTGAGCGGAAGGCAGACTCTTAACCGACTGAGCCACCGAGGTGCCTCAGCATCAAACTCTTTCTTCAGCAAATAGTTTAAAAATGAATGAAGATGGCACCCAGAGGGGCGTCTGGCTGGCTCAGTCGGTAGAGCATGCAACTCTTAATCTCAGGGTCGTGAGTTCAAGCCTCACACTGGGCGTGAGGCCTACTTAAAATAAAAAAATAAAAAATAATTTAAAAAAGAGGCCACCCAGTAAGGAAAGCATATTCACAGTGGTTCTAGGAACTGTAGCTCCAGAAGTTACCATTTGCAAGCGTCAATGGACAATACGTGGTTTTAGGATGCAGACTGAACCATAAGTCAAGCTTCAGGAAGAGTGATTTTTGGTTACTATGGTAACTTACTGGCAATAAATCAACTTTTTGCAGTTATCACAGAACCAGCAAACAGAAGAGAAGAAAAAAAAGAAAAGACATGATTAAACAGAGCCCTTGGAGCTCCTGGCTGGCTCAGTCGCTGGAGCCTGCAACTCTTGATCTCAGGGGAGGGAGCTCAAGCCCCACACTGGGTGTAGCGATTACTTAAAAATAAAATCTCAAAAATTAAAAAAAGGAAAGAGTACATATAGAGAACGGGAAAGCAAATGTGGCAACTCTTGGTAGATGAACCAATACCCAGAAACCGGCTACCTCCACATTTCTTATACATGAGAAAAATAATTCCCTGAATTAGTTAGATAGTTCGCATTTTGCAGCTGCAAATGTTCTTAATGGATTATTCAGCCAACTCCAATTCACCTTCTTCAAGTACAGAATCACACTATAAAACTGACACTCTGAGAGAAATGGACTTAACAGTTCTAGTAACTTACAAAACGCACTTAACTACATGGTGATAAAGTATAGTAACTCCTGAAGTGCAAACATCAAAACGAGATTTGTGGTAAGCGCTTTGTAAAATACAAAGTGCTATACAAATATGAGTAGTTTTTAAAACTGTGTTTATGCTTTTTTTCCTACTTTTAGGCTGTGTTTAAGATGTTGGCCAGAAAAGTTAACACTGCAGAAACACTATTTTGTTTCACACAGAACTCTTTAAATTCATTGTTTGCTATTAAGGAAATCCCTCTGCATCAGTATTTAAGTCTTTCTCTGTGCAACTACACAGGAGGTAGCAAATTGTTACACTGTCTATAATTCAGAAGCTTAGAAAGGCCAGTACCTATTTCTGGCTCCTTTTAGGAGGCATAGTTATAATAAAATACATTGCTTAATGCTCCAGATATCGTGCGAACTGGCTTACATACTTTGTGTAACTCTCACAAAATTCAGTGCGTTTGATACATTTATTATTTCATCATCTGTAAAATGAGGAAAATAACTACACTTATCTCATAGGGCTGTTCTAAGGATTAAAAGAGACTATACATAGGGGCGCCTAGGTGGCTCAGTCGTTAAGCGTCTGCCTTTGGCTCAGGGCCTAATCCCAGGGTCCTGTGATCGAGCGCCGCATCCAGCTCCTCAGCTGGGAGCCTGCTTCTTCCTCTCCCACTCCCCATGCTTGTGTTCTCTCTCGCGCGGGCTGTCTCGCTCTGTCAAATAAATAAATAAAATCTTTTAAAAAAAGAGAGAGACTAAACAAAAAACACTTAGCACAGTAGCTGGCAAAAAGTAAATGCTAAATATACATTTACCATTTATTGGTATGGTAGCCTTATTTTACTGGTAAACAGACACAGAGAAAAGCAATTTTCTGCCTTTTTCTATCTTTTTTTAAATACCTCCCGTTCAGGAGGGGGAAAGAGGAAATCCCCATGACAGTGGCTGAGCTTCAAAGCCAGGAGACCCCTGTTTTTATCTGAAGCTCGACTGTCCTCACCCCCTTCCTACAAACGCCTGGCTAAGCGAGGTGCTCAATGAGTACTTGCTGAATTAACGAAAGACTAGGTTTCTAGCCTGGGTTAGCTAGATCTTTCTGGGTTGGATAGAACTTTCACGTCTCTGGCTGGTGCCCCATCTGCAGACCCGGAAGAGGACGTTCAGGTCCTGTTCGGGGAAACGACTTCGTCGTCCCTTCTCAAAAGCAAGTCACCGAGGGCCGTCACCGCGGAACCACTGTGACTTCAAAGGTCCCAACCTACACTCACCACTCTCTGCAATGGAGTCTGCCCGCCCTGGTTCAGGCCATCGCCACATTTCCACCGCCCCCGCCTCCTTCCGGGAAGGCCCTGGCGCTCCGCACTTCCTCGCGAACTACACCTCCCACAATCCCAATCGGCCGGACCACCCCCCCCCCCGGAGGTGGGAGCGGAGGCGGGGCGCATCGCCCGGGGCGGGGCGGAGCCTTCTGAATTGTGCTGCCTGTGTGCCCCAGGGTAGAGTTCGTTTTAGGAGAGATTCCTGGGTTCCCTGTTAAAGTAGGACCTCTGTCCCGATTAGGTCCGATTCTGTCCTCCGTCCCCACTGTGGTCCCCTCAGGGTAAGACGACAGATGGTCCAGTCCAGCGGAGACACTCCCCCCGGGCCGCTGCGAGACCGGCAGAGCGAAGGGCAGATCGCGCACGCATGCGCGGAGGCGCAGCATGGGGGCGGGAGCCGCTAAGCCCCTTCCCCAAGGCTGTGAAGGTGAGTAGGGGGCGGGGCGGGTGTGTCGCGTGTCAGGACTGACCACTGCCCCGCATTGGCCCACCTTCGGCTCAGCCACCACCGTCCCAACTCTAAAAGCCGTTGACCCCAACTGTCCAGAAAATAGGGGTCCCCAGGAGCTCAATTTTAGCGTTTGTACATCAAAATCCCACTCCCAATTAAACCACTTCTGGCATTTCATTGCCATTATCTAGGTATGAGTTGTTCTCTTCTACTAGACCATGCGTTTTAAAAAATAACAGCAAACGTGTCGGGAGGGCCCACCTTTCATCTTGGTTTTCTAGCATGTGGCAAGCAGCTCCTTCTTGGTAAAGTAGGGAGCTTAAAGTCCGTTGGACACTTGCTTCTGTTCAATTTAGTGTCAGACTGGGTACATACTTGTTCGTGTCCTCTGGTTCGTGCATTTTAAGTCTCATGAGAAGACTCCTTGAGCTGATGAAGACAGTATTACACTGAAGATGCAGTGGAGGTGATGAAGTTTATAATCTGCGAGGGGTACAGAGAATTAAGCAAGCACCTTATTGTGCCCTAACCCTAACCATTTTTCTTACACCTTGCTGTGTGACCGGGTTAAGTTGCTTAACCCTCTGGGCCGACATTTTCTCATAAAATGAGAAGATTGGATTAGCTCTCTAAGAACCTGTCAGCTCTGGAAATTCTGTGGTTGCTTAGTGAGGAGTAGAATCCAGATTATATCACCATATGTTAATACGAAACACGATCAATTTCCATTTCTCTGCTAACATAAGAGAACTATAGCTATAAGCATTTGACAGCAGCATTACAAAGAACTGCCCCTTATTGTACCTGTAATTTCCTTATTGCTGAAAATATGAGACTTGCAGATAATACAAATTTCTTCACTGTATATTTGTTGTCTGTTTATAGACCATCACTAGGAAGATCTCTGGGTATAATTATGAACACGATGTATGGGACAATGGCTCAAATCTTAAGATCTCATCTGATAACTGTTTCGATCATATCTAATAGAATGAAAATGCTCCCATATCTTCGTGTCATTAGAAATAGAATGATGTCAACTCATAAATTCAAAAAGAAGATGAGAGAATATTATAGGCTGCTAAATCTGGATGAAGGATGCTCTGCGGATGATGTCAGGGAATCTTTTCGTAAGCTTGCCAAGCAATACCACCCAGATGGGGGCTCTAGTACTGCGGATTCTGCAACATTCGTAAGGATCGAAGAAGCTTATAGGAAGGTGCTTTCCCACGTGCTAGAACAAACAAATGCCTGACAGAATAAAGTTGAAGAAGCAGAGGAAGAAGAAGACAAAGTCAAATATAAAACACCCCAACACCGGCATTATTTAAGTTTTGAAGGTATTGGTTTTGGAACTCCAAGTCAACGAGAGAAACAGTATAGGCAGTTTAGAGCAGACCGTGCAACCGAGCAGGCGATGGAATATCAGAAGCAGAAGCTGCACAGCCAGTATTTTGCCGGTAGTTTAATTGTTAAAGATGTAAGACAGAGTAAAGAACAAAAGATAACTCAGGCTATAGAGCGTTTGGTGGAGGATCTCATTCAGGAATCAATGGCCAAAGGAGACTTTGACAATCTCAGTGGGAAGGGAAAACCTCTAAAAAAATTTTCTGGCTGTTCATATATTGATCCCATGACTCACAACCTGAACAGAATATTGATAGATAACGGATACCAACCAGAATGGATCCTAATGCAAAAAGAAATAAAGGAAACCATTGATCAACTAAGAGAGGCGATTTTAGTGTCAAGGAAAAAACTTGGGAATCCAATGACACCAAGTGAACAGAAACAGTGGAACCAAGTTTGTGAGCAGTTTCAAGAAAACATCAGAAAACTCAACAAGCGAATTAATGATTTTAATTTAATCGTTCCCCTCCTGACCAGGCAAAAAGTCCATTTTGATGCGCAGAAAGAAATTGCCAGAGCCCAGGAAGTATATGAGACCCTTATAAAAACAGAAGCAGTGACCGATAAAAACCCAAACAACACTGATCAGGGAGAAGGGGAGAAAATACCTGAAGTCAAGACAGGTTTTTTTAACTGGATGAATATGTGGAAATTTATTAAAATATGACCACTTAAATATTCACAGTACTGCCCCACACCATTTTCAGTTGTGCCGACATCACACACAGAGGCTGAGATTTATTGCTGTGCTGAGTGAGAAATGGAATATCAGTTGAGAGGTGAGAACTGCGAGTCTTTGTACTTTTCACCAAACGAATCCCATCTCCAGTGATGTGTGAGTGAGAAAGCTGTCAGAAACTGAGCCTGAGAAACGTTCAACCAGCTTTGCTCTGAGGATGTTGCAAGAAAAGGAGAGAACTTCTCGGAAAACAATTGAACCCATTCTGGAGTTTAAATGTCAGTTATGGGTGAAATGAGTTAGGACAAGGACTCAGACTGGGAATCATGTAAAAGGGATCCCAAAAAGTCTTAGTGCAGTTTTCAGCTCTAATAAAAACAGTTGCTGTTGCCATCTTCAAACAGTTACTGAAACAAACAACAAACCTTAAAAAGTATTACAAAAATTACAAAACTAAGGAAGTATGGACTGTAGGCAAGCAAACCTTCAAATGATGAATGTTTTTTGCAAGCTTGCTGCGTTTATATCCCTAGGGTTATTGAAGCTTACAACTGTTCTAAGACTTTTGGGACACTGTGGGTGGAAATGTTACGATCAGGAAATTAGCCCATGGAGTTACTGCACTCTTCCTTTTTTATAAAGACCTCTGTGGTACTGAATAATAATAATAATAATAATAATAATAATAATAATAAACCACAAAATACCTGAGTTGTACTTTTTCCTGCCTAACTTCATTATCTTGGCTGTAGAAATCCATCAGCCAAGCTAGTTGATATAGCTGTTCTAGAAATAGACTCCCATGGCCACTGTTAAAGAGTTTGGGTGTATTTTCTACCCTTTGGGGGGTAAAAAAAAAAAAAAATCCTTGGGCTAAGTGGGAACTTAAGGTCTCACTTCTGGCTTCATTTCTAAGTCTACCTGAAGGTTCTCTGTGTCATGTTTCGGATTCCCCAGGAGCTTTTTCCATATGAAAATCTCAGTGTAGAGGGGTGCCTGGGTGGCTCAGTCGTTAGTCATTTTCCTTCAGCTCAGGGCTCAGAGTCCTGGGATCGAGCCCCATATCGAGCTCCTCTGCTGGGAGCCTGCTTCTTCCTCTCCCACTCCCCCTGCTTGTGTTCCCTCTCTCGCTGGCTGTCTCTCTCTCTGTCAAATAAATAAATAAAATTAAAAAAAGAAAAAGAAAAAAAAATCTCAGTGTAGGGATCTGATTTCCGGTCTGAAGAACCTTTTCATAAACAAAAAGGTGTCTGAATTTTGCACCAGTTTGCACTTTTGGCAAATGACAAGAGATTGACATTCATGAGATTGTTGCGTTCCATCCACTTTCAGAAAGTCTGACTTTTTTAGGTTTGCGTAATTGCGTAAGCCGCAGAATTGGGCAACTAGAAGAATACAGAGAGTGGTCAAATGGAGCAGATCTGTTTCCTTATTTAACTCAGAGTGCTGGCTTGTGGATGTGGTTCAGAAGGGGCACTTGCCACTCTGATTTTGAAAGAACACGTTATTTTGTAAAGTGCGTGATGGCTAAATAAAACTACATCTTCAAAGGAAATGTTAGGACTTGCTGCTTAGATGATGGGGTAATTAACTGGTATAAGATGTGATTATTTCACTGAATGAGTTATGTGGCTTCTGCAATGATGGCATTACTCTAAACAAAATTGTGAACAGTAGGAAATATAGCTACATAATAAGAACTATAGTTATTAAACATTTTAGAAGGCTGTGATTCTGTGAATCTTGTTAAGCATGGGAATTAGATGTATGACACCTGGTTGCATTGCAGGAACATAATACAAAGGAAGGCATCTTCAGTACTGGATAACGCAAAGGTTACCAGACAGCACTAGTAAATTCCTAATTTCAGCACAACACACTTTATGTTTGTAAATGTTGTCTGTATTAATAAGGTTAATAAAGTTCATTTTCATGATTATCCAATGGTCCCTTGTTATATAAACAACTACTAAGAATAATAACCGTATTTTTGGCTGATGTCCTGAATAAATTTTTTTTAGCTTTTTGATTGATGATATAAAAACTGTGAACAGAGATTATTCTTGTGAAGAAGGCAAATTCGCTTATGGAAAAACCGATTCACTAATTTAAGGAACTAAATTTCAGGCCAGAGAAAAGATTTTGGCCGGTTTGTCAGCGTTTGTTGAATTGTGATCCGACGCTTCTCTCTCCTCTGAGGCAGCCTTGACCTTTTCCTGTTAGCGTTTCACCTTGCAACTTTGCCACCTTTTCAGATGTGGTAGTACCGTCCAAACTCATTAATTGGCATGGATCAAGCTCTGCCTGATTCCCAGCCTTGCATTTCAGGCCTCCTTTCTTCAGACTCTGGTACCAGGACCCTGGCCGGGCACCCTGAGGATAGAGCCTCAGATCCCAGTGACTTCGGGCTCCCGGCCACATGAAATGTTTTTTGCCCTCGTTCTGTGTACCTGAGGCTGGCTTGGTACCTCAAGGCTCTAGTTTTCTGTTCCTTGATAGAACAGATAGAATTGCAGTACTACTCCCTTTCAAGAGCTCTGCTCTTGGGGGTGGGGGGCCTCCCAGAGATGGGAGTCCCCTGTGACCTTGTCTGTATGATGGGGGCCTGCTACTTCCTGACTTACTTCCTTGCTGCCAACTGCCTGGGACCGCCATCACTGGGACCCAACCGCCATTTGGGACATTCTCGGTACCCCAGGCACCCCTCACGCTGATTTGCCTGTTCCTAGAAGTGTTGGCTTTTCTTTTTGATGATGTGTTGTTCGCTCTGCATACATTTATCGGAGTCCTGAAAGGGAATCCACCATTCTGCCATCTGGATGACCAGAAATCAGTAACTGAGGGGGGTTCAAATAGACCCCTCAGCCCCAAATGTAACCCCCAAATATTCATGTTGCTTGGTATTACTGCTGCCATCACCCTGGTTCCAGGCAGGGGACACTGGCCTCCCTCTCCTCCCCTGGCCTAAGGGCAGACCCACAAATATGGCATAGTACTTCTTATCCAGCTGAGACAAGACTGGAACGTCACCATACAACTTGCTTCAAGGCTTGGGATGCCATCAGCAAAGGGAATGGAGTCCCTGGGACAGGAGAACCTGGCCTGTGGCCCTCCCCAGTTTGCCTGTGAGCCCTGTCCCCAGCCGGCTGTAGAGTGGCAGAGCCCCCTGTTCTCCCACCTCTGAAAGAATCCTCAGGTGCCCACAGCACGCTTCCGCTCCCTCAAATCTAGATTTAGGAAACTAAGGACTAAGGAATTCTCTTTCCTGCCAAGACCAATTTCAGAAGTCTGGCTTCCTCTTCGAGATGACTGATGTATGCCACTGTCCCCCAGCCCCCCTACATGACAGGTCCTACATGAAAGTCTCAACAGGACAGATATATCAAATAAGCTTAACATTGTTATATGAGAGACTTACTCCAAATAAAGAAATAAAATCTTAAAAAAGGGGGGGCGGAGTGCCCGAGTGGCTTAGTTAAGTATCTGCCTTCAGTTCAGGTCATAATCTCAGGGTTGTGGGGAGTCTGCTTGTCCCTCTCCCTCTGCTGCTCGTGCTCTCTCTCTCTCTCTCTCAAATAAACAAAATCTTAAAAAAAAAAAAAAAAGGAGAGAGAGACCTACTCATAGCTGCGGGGCAGGTCCTTCCTGGGGTACCTCGAGGACCACCTAGCAAGGAGCCTATGGTCCCGTGTGACTCAGCCTTAGAATTTATAGCTTGCGCAGTTGAGCCCCAAACTTCTCAGAGAGATTTGCTTAAAGATGTGCTCGCTGGCTGTTGTACTTTTGGCTGCGTCTCATCTTCCGAACGGCCCGTATTGGTGTGTGTCACTCAGCTAGGGAGGATGTGGTTCCTAGCACAGGAAGTCAGACCTTCGATGCTGATCTCAACAGGAGAGAAGATTCCTAATTTTCTTAGATATGCTCAAAAATGGGCATGCGACCTAGGCTCTGCCGAGACCTGTCCTTGGGAGACATGGTTCAGAATGAAGCAGGGGAGGAAATCGGCTGGCTCTCTCTAGAAGTTCCGCTCAGCCGGTGCGGGAAGGTGGTGGCTGCCAGGTGCACGGAGAAGCGGCATCAGTGTCACCGGCCGCGGGGGCCAAGTTACCCTAGTACGTGCCCGTGGCCCGCGGCAGCTTTGGTGTTTTCCTAGCAGCTCAGCTCCTCAGTGTTGTTTTAGGCATTGTTCCTCGAAACAGCCTTGCGCCTCTTTCTTCGGCCTTCCCCCAAGTGCCCGTGCCTTTAATAAATCCCTTTTCTGCTTAATGCAGCTAGAGGAGGGGCTGAGCCCTGTGCCTGAGCCGGATGAGATCAGGAGACCCTCCCGGCTGTGGGGTACACGGCAGCTACAAGCTGCATTGTGGTGCGGGGGCAGTGGACTCCCGTTAAACTCTCGCCTCTGCCACTTCGTAGGTGTGTGATCTTTTTTTTTAAGATTTTATTTATTTATTTGACAGCGAGAGCACATGGAGGGGGAGTGGCAGGCAGAGGGAGAAGGAGAAGCAGGCTCCCCACTGAGTAAGGAGCCCACTCTGGGGCTCGATCCCAGGACCCCAGGATCATGACCTGAGCCGAAGGCAGTTGCTTAACTGACTGAAACACCCAGGCGCCCCTGTAGGTGTCTGATCTTGGGCAAGATACCGAACCTCCCTGACTTAGGGATTAGTCAGGTGTAAACACTCAAAATGATCGCTTCTTGTGAGGAGTCATTGAGATATCATAGGTAAAGAGTCCAGCACGGCTACGGACGCAGGACGAGCACTCTAAGTATTAAATGATGTACGTTGTTGTGCTAACAAAATAATAAAGAGAAGCTTTTATTGTTTTTAAGGTTTGTTTAAAAAATGTTCCATAAGGGCGCCTGGGTGGCTCAGTCAGCGGAGTGTCCCACTCTTGATTTCGGCTCAGGTCATGATCTCATCGGTCGTGGGCTCCAAGCTCAGCACAGAGCCTGCTTGAGATTCTTTCTCTCTCCCTCTCCCTCTGCCCCTCCCCCCGTGTTCTCTGTCTCTCTCTCAAATAAATAAAATCTCTTTTTAAAAAATATCTTATTTACTTGACGGAGAGAGCGAGAGAGCACAAGCAGGGTGAGCAGCAGAGGGAGAGGGAGAAGCAGAGTCCCCGCTTAGCTGGGAACCCGATGTGGGACTCGATCTCAGGACCCTGGGATCATGACCCAAGCTGAAGGCAGACACTTAACCTACTGAGCCACCCAGGAACCCTTAAATAAAATCTCTTAAAAGAATGTTCCATAGTTCTTCTCTCGGGGGAGTATTGGTTTCAAGGCTGATCTTGCTAGTTCCAGTCAATTTCCTGAATTCACTGAAACCGTTCTCCGACATGCCTTCAGCTAGCAGGAGGCATTAAATGAAAATGTAGAAGAAGCCAGTCAAGAAAGACCACATATTGAGTGATTCCATTTATATGAAAGGTCCAGGGTAGGCAAGTCTCTAGAGACAGAAAGTAGAGTTGCCTAGGGCTGCAGAGTTGGGAGGAAATGGGGAGTGACTGCTAATGTTTAAGGGTGTTCTTTTGGAAGTGATAAAAATAATCTAAAATTGATTGTGGTAACGGTTGCACAACTCTGGGAACATACTAAGAACCACTGAATTGTGCACTTTAAATGAGTGAATTTTATGGTACGTGAAAGCTGTTTTTTTGTTTTGTTTTGTTTTAAATTAAAAAGTAAGAGAAAATGTAGAGCTG
>NW_024426552.1:11468049-11486143 GCF_017311325.1 Ursus maritimus
GGTTCTGCGTTTGGTCGGTTGCTTGCTGTTCTTCTATAGGCAAGAAATGTGCTCAGAAGCATAAAGAGTGAGAGAACTGTTTTAAATCAAGCATACAAATGACAGCCAATGTTTTAAGAATTTAAATTTAGATGCTTTCACATCTATAGCAAATGTTGATTAATGTGTACACATTTCTGCAAAACCCCACAAAACTGTGTTAGTATTTCCAGGCATTTGCTACAGTGTCTCTTTTTTTTTTTTTTTAAGATTTTATTTTTTTTTAAGTAATCTCTACACCCAACATGGTACTTGAACTCACCTCCCCGAGATCAAGAGTGGCACGCTTTACTGACTGAGACAATCAGGTGCCCCCCTTCGTCTTTCTTACAACAAATAGATACCCTAACCAAATTGAGCGGTGGCCTTACATAAACAAAAATTCACAAAGTGGAGAAAATAGACAAAAGCAAGCACACATTTTGTAAAAATGATTGAAAGAACATGGTCTTTAATTACATATAAAAACTTTTTTTAAAGACTTTATTTATTTATTTATTTATTTATTTATTTGAGAGAGAGGCAGAGGGAGCATGAGTGGGGGGAAGGACAGAGGGGGCCTTTGTTGAGCGCAGAGCCCACGGTGGGGCTCCATCCCTGGACCCCGGGGATCATGACTCGAGCTGAAGGCAGACACTTAACTGACTGAGCCACCCACATGCCCCACATATAAAAAGTTCTTATTCTAAAACTCAGCAGGTGATTAGGGTGTAGATACCCCAAAGTTCTTTGTTTTGGAAAAAATCTATTTTGAAATTTCACGTGTATATAGTAAGAAATTCGACTGATGCAAAAGGATAGACAATGAACAAATGAGTTCCCCTTTATCATCCCAGACCCCTTGCTCTGCACCGCGGCCCAGACCCAGGATTCCCAACCCTACTGCCCAGATCTAACCACCATCAACAACTTCTTGTGCATGTATGCTAGTTTTTTTTTTTTTTTTAAGCGAATGACTACAAAATTAGTGGCTTAAAGAACTCAAATTTATTGTCTTACAGTTCTGGAGGTCAGAAGCCCAATGTGGATCTTACTGGGTGAAAATCAAGGTGCTGGTGGGGCCTCATTCCTTCTAGAGGCTCTAGGGGAGATTCTGATTCCTTGCCTTTTCCGGCTTCTAGAGGCCGCCTGCACTCTTGGTTTGTGGTCCCTTCCTCTCTCTTCAGAGGCAGCGACAGTAGGTAAGTCCTCCCCGTGTCACATGACTCTGACCCTTACAGGACCCTTGGGTTACCTTGGTCCCACCCAGATCATCCAGCATAATCTCCCTGTTTGAATGTCAGTCAATTAGCAACCTTAATTTCCTTTTGCAAAGTAACATAACATATTCACAGATTCTGTGGATTAAGACATATTTGGGGGAGCCATTATCCTGCTACCACAATATCCTTCCAAAAGTTTAGGAATATAATTTACATGTGCACACTGAACACACAAATGTGAACACACTCTACGTGCTTTTCTTCTCTTTTTCTTCACCGGTCTCTTAATACGTCTTCAGGATCTTTCCAAATCAACACACCCAACTGCATTGCGCTGTTAAGCCTGCGTGAGACTGTTGTATGTTCCCACGGAAATAAGAACTGATCCATACCGAGCAGATGATAGATAGCAGTGCGAGGTTACGCAGAGAGAGACCCTGAGGCATAGAGACAGCAGATGTAAGCTGGGGTGACCACGAGTCAGGACTGAGATACGGCGTCACGGTGCATCCTAAGGGATGAGGTACAGGGAAGCTGACAATAGCTCACTCTTGTTGAATGCTTTCCTTGCACTAACTAATCCTCGCAACAATCCTATGTCATAGGTACTATTATTAACTCTTTTTGAGAGAGGAAGAAACTAATGAGGCACAGAGAGGTTAAGTAACTCGCCTTGGGTCACACAGCTAGAAAGTGTCAAGGGTGGGGATTTGAACCCAGATTGTCTGTCGTTGCTCTGCTTCCAGATCCTTTTTTTAACTTTTAAAGATTTATTTATTTATTTATTTATTTATTTATTTATCAGAGAGAGAGAGAGAGAGAGAGAGCATGCACGCACACAAGCAGGGGAACGGCAGGCAGAGGGAGAAGTAGGCTCCCTGCTGAGCGAGGAGCCCAATGATGTGGGACTCGATCCCAGGACCCTGGGATCATGACCTCAGCCCAAGGCAGATGCCTAACTGACTGAGCCACCCAGGCTTCCCTCTAGATCCCTATCCTTACCCACACACTATGCTATGGTGTTGGCAGAGAGGCTGTTGGAGCAGATCACATGGTGAAGGCTTTTGCAATGAAGAGTCAAGATGCTGTGGTTCCTGAGGCTGTCTTGAATTCAGTGTGTCTCATCGCTGGACAGTCATTCTTGTCCTTTACTTGCCTCAAGACTCCTGCCTTCCTGACTGCCCCTCACACCATGAGCAAGAGGCAGAGTGATGCAGTGGTAAGGGAATGGGGCTCTGGAGCTTGGGAGACTGGAAGTCAGATTCAAGGTTGGCCACACACTAGCTATGTGACCTTCTGGAATTTCTGTTTCCTCATCTGTCCAATGAGGATACAGTTGACCCTTGAAGAGCAGGGGTTTGAACTCTGTGGGACCACTTATATGCAGTACTGTAAATGTACTTTCTCTCCCTTACAATTCTCTTAATAACATTTGCTTTTCCCTAACTTACTTTATTGTAAGAATATAGTATATTCTTTGTATAGTATGTGTTAATTGATTATTTATGTTATCGGTAAGGCTTCGGATCAACGGTAGGCTATTAGCAGGGAAGTTTTGGGGGAATCAAAAGTTATACGGGGATTTTTGACTGTGTGTGGGGGGGGTTGGCGCTCCTAACCTCCACATTGTTCAAGGGTCAACTGTAATCAGACCGAACTTGCAAGAATAGTTGTAATCCTTAGAGGTGATGAGTATGAAATGCTGGGTGCAAGGTGAAGCCCTTACTAGGAACTCAGTGGTTCTCAGTGGCCACGTTACTGCCCCCAGAGGACATTTTGGAAATTTGTGGAGGAATCTTCAGACAACAAAAGGGTTGGAGGGGCACTACTGGAAGAAACTCTATTTTGCGCATTTGGACTAGTACGTTGTACTGGCTAGTATCTGTTCTGATTGCCTGGTAGGTTCGTGCAATCCTAATTGTGAAATATTTCAAATATCATCTCGGACCACAAACATTTAGGAGGTGGAGCGTGGGATGTGGAGTGTTTGCAGTGCAAGTAACCAAAAAGAGCAATTGTTCCATGTCTTGCAA
Source organism: Ursus maritimus (assembly GCF_017311325.1). Classification (NCBI taxonomy): domain Eukaryota; kingdom Metazoa; phylum Chordata; class Mammalia; order Carnivora; family Ursidae; genus Ursus; species Ursus maritimus. Next base: position 11,471,324 of record NW_024426552.1, read on the forward strand.
CATTCAAACACCTCACCAGACATTCGCCTGGGTGAAAAAAATCTGTTTATAATATACTAAGCCTGGAACAGAATCATATTTTACATAGAAACACGATATACGGGGTGCCTGAGTGGCCCGGTCAGTTAAGCGTCTGCCTTGGGCTCAGGTCATGATCTCGGGGCCCTGGGATCGAGCCCCACATTGGGCCCCCTGCTCAGCGGGGAGCTTGCTTCTTTCTCTCCCTCTCTTGCTCCCCATGCTTGTGCTCTCTCTGTGTATCAAATAAATAAATACAATCTTTTTAAAAAATTAACACAACATACTTTTTTGGGCATGATTTAAAATACACTATTTTTTTCACAAACGCAAATACTGTAAAAAATGTACTTTTTTGGGGGCGCCTGGGTGGCACAGCGGTTAAGCCTCTGCCTTCGGCTCAGGGCGTTGTGGGATCGAGCCCCACATTAGGCTCCTCTGCTGTGAGCCTGCTTCTTCCTCTCCCACTCCCCCTGCTTGTGTTCCCTCTCTCGCTGGCTATCTCTGTCTCTGTCAAATAAATAAATAAAATCTTTTTTTTTTTTTAAGATTTTTTATTTATTTACTCAACAGAGATAGAGATAGCCAGCGAGAGAGGGAACACAAGCAGGGGGAATGGGAGAGGAAGAAGAAGGCTCATAGCGGAGGAGCCTAATGTGGGGCTCGATCCCACAACGCTGGGATCACGCCCTGAGCCGAAGGCAGACGCTTAACCGCTGTGCCACCCAGGTGCCCCCCTCACTGAGGGTTTAACTATAAGCTCATGAGAAATCCTGAGCCGGAACAACTTAGCTAAGTTGCTTCCAGGTTCCTGATCCTTAGACATTATGTAAAATAATAAATACATGTTTGATGCTTTAAGTCGCTAAGTTTGAGGATAATTTGCTACATAATAATAGACAATAGAGTAGACATACATGAAACTCTATAGCCTCATCAATTTCATTAATAAGCATTGCTTTAAAAATAATTCATATAAGCTACCCTTCTAGTACAAAGAAAGTCAATCTATATTGCACAAATTACATGTCGAAATGACTTATTAATTTGGAGGTCACCTCTTGTGTTTCTGCCTTATCCTAGTCCATCTCTAGCAGCCTTCTACCTAACTCCTCTATAGCCTCGTGTACAACTGAGTCACTGCATTTTCTTCTGACCCGTCTTCTGTTTGTGTTTCCCATCAAAGAATTTATCTTCATATCAATCTTTTAAACATTGGTGTCTGAGGATATCCTTGACCTAGAGTACTTGCAGTACTTCACCACTACCTCTTCCTGGACCATAACATAGATGATTTTTATTTTATTTTATTTATTTTTTTAAGCTCCCTGCTAGCTGTGGAGCTCAGTGCAGGCTTGAACTCACGATCCTGAGATCAAGACCTGAGCTGAGATCAAGAGTCAGACACTTACCTGACTGCCACCCAGGTGCCCCACAGGTGATTATTTAGACAGGACACTTATAAAACAGTCTGACTCATTTGTGAGAGTATCATGCTTCTCATTTTCTCCGTATGTGTCTCTATTTCTACTGAGGTTATGTCTCCATTTTTTTGTTTTAAAACTAGGATTTTGGGGCACCTGGGTGGCTCAGTCGGTTAAGCATCCAACTCACGATTTCAGCTCAGATCATGGTATCAGGGTCACGGGATTGAGCCCTGTGTGGGGGCTCCGCACTCAGCAGGGAGTCTGCTGAGTTCCCCCCTCCCCCTCCCTTTGCCACTCCCCACCAGGTGCTCTCTCTCTCTCTCTTAAATAAATAAATAAATATTTTTTAAAAAGCACCCTAGGGTTTATGGGGTGCCTGGGTGGCTCAGATAGTTAAGCGTCTGACTCTTGATTTCTGCTCAGGTCATGATCTTAAGGTCCTGGGATAAAGCTCTGTGTGGGGCTCCCAGCTCAGTGTGGAGTCTCTTTCTCCCTCTGCCCCTCCTCCTGCTAGTGCTCACTCTCTCTCTCTCTTTCTCCCTCTCAAATAAATAAAAAAGAAAGAAAGAAAGAAAGAAAGAAAGAAAGAAAGAAAGAACGAACCTTGGGGTTTTTGTTTTGTTTCGTTTTTTACTATTCTAAAAAGCTGGTTTGAGGTTATTTTTCCTGTTACTTGCAACTGAAGGGGCCAACTGATAAACACATACACAGAAAGAAATGTCTTCTCTTCTGCTATGTCATATGATCCTCCAAGCTTTGGTATCATTTCCCGTCTAAAAACCAGTCTTTCTCCCAAATAAATGACGCCGAATACCCACCCTTTCAGGAGAGGGTCATTTCAGATCCACAGGAATGAGATCTTAGTCTCAAGATACCTTTATCCAAATACAACAGTTCTACTGACTTATGTGAAGTCTTCTTGTTACACGACCTCCTAACTTTATGGAGGAAGAGACAATATTTTCAGAAGTACATGTTTACACATATGCTTTAGTCTTTCAGTTTCTGCATTACACATTGGGTGGGAAGTGAATGCCACTGCAAGTTGTTGAGTAAGTTCATGAAGCAGCCTTGAGAAAATAAGACCAAACCAGAACCCATGGGACCTAGCATGAAGGACAGCTTGGATTGTTCCTCTCTCTTAGTACGTTTGAGCTAACTGGACTGGATTCTACCTGTCTAGTTTTAAGTGAAGCAGTCTTTTAGAACCGTCCTGGCCCAAGCTTGAAAAGATCCTGAGGTCACAAAGACTCCAGATTCTAGGAGGGCCTCTCTGAGGTTCTTAGGGAACGGGAATTTAAGAAAACATATGCTTAGGTAGCTACATTTGAAATGCCGACATTGAAATGCTGACATCAGTGACTTAATCCCAATACATTTCAAATGCCCATATTTTTGAAAGTATTTCATATATATATATATATATAACTCTCTTTGTAAAGTAGAGGTTTACAGAATGAGAGAGAAGCTAGCTGCATTAGCTACTCATTTCTGGAAAAGCAACTGAAAGCACTTACATCCTCAGGACAGGTCAACAGTAATATCTTCCTTCAAACATGGAGGTAAGCATTTTCTTACAGATATTCTTCTGTAAAAAAAGCTTTAAAAAATCTTGGGAAATCTTAAAATACTTAATACTTTAAAAAGTGATGAGATTTAAGACTATGATAGAAACTACTACCTGTCCTCCAGTATCCATTCTTTCTCAGTACCAAAGCCCTATTTTCCAGCCTTTCTTGACATGAAGTGTAGCTAAGTGACAAGGTTTTTGCCAGCAGGATAAAAGCAGAAATGATATATATAGGCAGCCTTTGGGAAAGATTTTTAAAGACAGGGGGTGTAGGGGCGCCTGGGTAGTGCAGTCGTTAAGCGTCTGCCTTCGGCTCAGGGCGTGATCCTGGCGTTCCGGGATCGAGTCCCACATCAGGCTCCTGGGCTGGGAGCCTGCTTCTTCCTCTCCCTCTCCCCTGCTGTGTTCCCTCTCTCGCTGGCTGTCTCTCTGTCACATAAATAAATAAAATCTTTTTTAAAAAAAAAAAGACAGGGGGTGCTCCCTTCTTCTGCCGGTTGTCTTTTCTTCTGCTGGTTGGAATGTAAGCATAATGGCTGGAGCTACAGCAGCTCTCTTAGATCATGAGGTGATACTGGGAATGTAACTGGATATCTTCCAAATGCCCATATATTTGAAAGCATAAATAAATACATGCGTGACTCTCTTGGTAAAATAATGAGGCTGGATCGGTCTCCATGAAGTGTCAGACCAGCTCTAGACTAACTTTGGACTTTTTAAACATAAGAGGGAAATACCAATTTTTGTGTAGGTCACTGTTATTTTGTGGTTGTTTTCCCATGCTACTTGCAGCCCTAATCCTAGTACAATAACCAAAAAAGAAGCAAGATCAAAAACCTTATTTTAAAAAAGTCAACTTTCATAAGTTAATAAGTTTCATAAGTTATATGATTTGACCAGTTTTAAGATTGCACATATTTCAAAAGTAAATTATTCAACAAATATTTACTGTGGACTAGATCCTAGTACATGTATCAGAATGATGGATAATGTAACTATAAATGCATTACTTGCCAAGTGACAAATATAAAAGATAGGAAAATAGTATCCATGAATATGGGAACTGAGGGATAGTGGGAAAATAACACAAAGCAGGGATTGCTCCTCTGACATGCATAAAATCTATAGGAGTAACAGGGATAGAAGAGGATGGCATGTTGTGATAAGTTGGGACACAAAACCTTTTTTATCATCATACCACAAGTAAAAAACTTAAGATTCCCATGGCTAATACCTGGATTTACAGTGTCTTTTCCTCCAAACAACTAAGTGGCATTTTATATTCTGTAGGAAATTCAGATGGGGCTTTCAAAAGTTGGTGAAGTTATGCTGAAAATTCAAGATGCTGTGTCTTTATTTTTATTTATTTATTTACTTACTTATTAAGTAAGTTCTGTACCCAAGGTGGGGTTTGAACTCACGACTCCAAGAGTCGCCTGCTCTAACGGAAGAGCCCGCCAGGTACCACAAGATGTAATGTCTTTAAAGGAGACAGTTAGTGTTGGCTAATTGAATTTAAATTAAAAAAAAAAAAAAGAAAGAAAGAAAGAAAGAAAAGAGAGGAGACAGTTGTAAGACACCTGACTATAAGGAAACCAAAAGTCTGGGTGGATAAAGGCATCAGGACAGAATTAGAAGCCTAGTTGTACTGTGCCGGGTACCTCGGGTAACAGTACTAGTTGGTAGTCTTGGATGAGAAACTTCACTTTCCCAGGCTTCCATTTCTGAGTAGTGGGGATTAGAAAAGGGCATCCCTCCAGACCTTCAGGTCCTGAGAACCCTCTTCTGGAGCACGTGCCCTACTATGGGTAGCTCGCGTGGCCAACGCCGCTGGGCCTATGGGCAAAGCGAGTCCCTGCCCTCTGGGTCTTGAGCTCCGCGCGCGCGCGATCTCACGGATGCCGCACTTGAAGTCTGCTAGCAGAAACGCTGCGGTGGGAACCGAGCCCCAGTTGCGGTCTGGAAGAGAGCACTACCGGTCAGGTTTACGCGGCCGCAAGTCCTAACGCGCAGAGTCAGCCGACAGCTCCCGGAGCCGCAGAATCGCGGTACCCTCGCCCCGCCCCCCGGCGCCCCGCCCCGCCCCCTCGGCCACTTGCTGCGTGCCGATTGGTCGCTGCGGTGCGCACGGCGCCGCGCCCCGCCGGCGCCCCTAGCCTAGCTCCCGCCGTCCGCTCCCGGCTCCCGGGGACTGAGGTGCAGCTGTGGACGCCGGCCGGGTCGGGGCGCAGCCGCCACCTCCTCTGCGCGCGCGCTCGGGGTCGACGTGGGTGTCGGGGCGGCCAGGTGAGTGCGGTCGGTCGGTCTCGCGGCGCGCGGGGGGCTCGCGCCCGCCGTACGCGCGTGGAGAGGCGCCCCCGGCCGGCCCGGCCTGCGCGGTGCGGCGGCGCCCAGCCCGGCCTCTCCCGCGCCCGGCGCCGCCCGGCGGAACGGGCCCTCGGAGCGCCGGGGCAGCCTGCACACCGGAGACCTCCGCCGCTCGCTCCGGCCCGGCCCGCGTCCCCTTGGGCCGACTGTGGCGGTGACGCGGGGGTATCGGCTCTCGACCCGGTCGGGCCGCACCGCCGCGTTACCTGGCCGTCGATTGCTTGTCTGGGAGGTCTGGAAGGTTCCCATCTCGAGCTTCTGGGCTTCCCAGGGCTGCGGGCTGGGGAGAGAGGCGGTGGACGGCTCGCACGGGGAGAGTGGGGGCGACTCAGGTACTTCGTCGCCCCTCTCGTTTGCTCCGAACCATTGCTGGGAACATTGTCAGTGTTCGGTGGACTTTCCCGACTCTGGCCTTAGGAGAGTCAGGTACAGAGGTGGGAGGAGGAAATGCTAGAGGCTTAGCATTCTTTTGGCAATTAATCATAAAGTGTTGAGTGTCCTTTTAGGTAAGTGGCAGCAGAGAATGCCACTGTGGCAATGGTAGTTGTGCTGGGGAAAACCATTTTGGCTTTTAACCAATAAATTGGGTTCCGAGTTAATCACTGAAAGGTGCTTAATCTCAAATGTCAGTATATGCTCTTTTTAAAGCCAAAGCAGTGATGAGATCGACTGTGCGCATTCCCTTACTGCTGTTAGTGCCGGGTGAGCGTGTGCGTGTGCGTGTGCGTGTGTGTGTGTGTGTCTCCCTCCGTCTGTGTGGTGGCGGGAGTCAAGCCTCCGATTCGAGTAAATGTGTAATCACCATGATGCCTCTCAAAGACAATTTCTCTTCTCGGAGTGTCCCACCTCTTCTGTCAAACTTCGTCTACCTGTACCGTGAATCCCTTTTCTTAACAATTCCCAAGGTTCTTACTGCCAGGCTTGTCACACGTCTTTTCCCATCATCTTTAGTCTCTTATTTGTCCTCTTGTGTTTCAAATCCGCTTAGGTTTCAAACGTAGAACACACGTTAAACATTTTTACCGATAATAGTGCTGCAGGACTCTTCACTCTTAAAATGAAAATCAGAAGTTATCTTGAATACCGATGCTGCAGGAAAAGCAAGTTTAATGAGAGCAGTTGGAGGATGTCGTTTTCCTCTTCCGGAGACACGCCCTCCCCTCCCCACCGGCCCCCTAGCCTCAGCCCACTAGGATTATCGCAGCCTTAACTGGCCGATCTTGAATGAATTCACTTTTGGAGTCCAAGGTAAAGCATTTATCTGATTAGTTTATTCTTATTTGCTATTTTTAAATGGTAAGAGTAATATCTCTAGGTTATAAAAAAGAAAATTTTTTGACATTACAGACTATCAATTGAACAGACAGCACAAAAGTGTACCAAGTAAAAAGTGCGAATTCTTTGTTCACTTTTCATCCTTTATATCCTCAGTTCCATTCCCTAGGAAGAGATCACCCCATAACCCTTCGGCAGTTGACTTATAATATCAGAACACATTTCCATATATGTATGTGTGGACCTACCTCATTTTTTAAATGCTGCATAGTATGCCATTGTTTAGATGTACTCTAATATATTGTATTGGTCCTGTACTGACGTACATTTTGGATGTTTCTGGATTTTAGCTGTTAAAAGCCTTGTTGCGTGAAAATCCTTTTGCCATTGTAGGGTAAGTTTCAGGTAGATAATTTAAATAGATTATTGTACTTCAGTATAATGTGAGTACCCTTTTCACCAGGAATCATTTTTATAACTTAAAAGATTTTATAATTTAAAGGCAGTAGCTAAATTTGTTCGTTTTAAGTGCATTTCTTAGAATCTGTGTGTCCTTTTATATTTAGAGACTGGATCAAGAAAATTTTGAGGACCTACCTAAATAATGGCGAATTTTTAAACCTTGTTTCCACTTAGTGGTATTGACTTTAAGGTTATATTCATTCATTTGATTGGCTTGGCAGGAATAAATAGAGAAGGCCTTCAGGAAGAGATTTGTGAACAGACATATTTTGTGTACTTTGTCCTATGATAAGCTCCTTGCATATCCAGTCATAACAAATTATTTTTCTCTTTTTTAAGTAAGTTTCTTTTATTGTGAAATGTATTGCAGGTACAAACAAAAAGTGTGTAGAACATACAAACATACATGTGTGTGTATATATATTTATATACATATGATAAAATGTGATTTTTATATATACATCTGTGATATATATTTAAAGAATATGATTGCTGTGATCATTGTATCTACCATCAGATTAAGAAATGAAACATTCGCGTCTTTCTTCCAGAGGTAGCCTCTATTCTGATCTGTTAATCTTTCTTGCTTTTTAAAATAAGCTTTACACAAATATACACATATACATATATATTTACACGTGTACATAAATGCACACACACAACAGACACATACATACATACCCATCCTGAACAGTATAGTTGGTTTTGAATGAATAGCATTAAAACAAAATCTCACACAAATAGATAATGAACATGTTTCAAAGTTTTACTTAACTGTTATAGAGAGTGCCACGAAAAGCTGGTTTTAAGAGAATTTAAGGAATATATGTAGTCCGCAGGGAAAGGAATGTCTGAACAGAATTGCCGAGTTAGATTTAATTGGTTAATGTTCCACACAGCAATAAAATCATGATGCCTTTGGGATTACTCTTTTCTACCAGGCTAGAAAAATCATAACACCTTATTAATTTCTCTAGTTAAACTCAAACCTTACAGGACTGTAAACTGTGTCTTTATTAACAGTGGGTTTTTTGTTAAATTAATAATTAGTTATTATTAATTATAGTTATTATTAATTATAATTAATTATTTTCCCCAGAGTGCAGATGAATTCCAAACAGGCTTATTAGAAAATACTAGAGCTTTCTAAATTTGAGATTAAAATTTTGTTTCATAATTGTAAGCCCAGACCTGACCGTGTAAGGAAAGGACGTTATTGTCACTATTAGATGAAGGTTTCCAGGAAAAGATGAGCAGAACAGAATGGCTTCAGCTTCCCTGACTGTTTACAGGAGACCTTTCTGAGGAAGTTAGTGGGTAGTGTTATGAGTGAGTCCTAGGAAATGGGCTTTACCACAGTAAGGGCTTCTGGAAAGCTCTAGTGTGGATCACATACAGGCACACCTTGTTTTATTGTGCCTCGCAAATACTGCCTTATTTGTTTATTAAATAAAGTGAAGGTTTGTGGCAGCCCTACGTGGAGCAAGCCTGTCAGCACCATTTTTCCAACAGCATTTGCTCCCTTCATGTCTCTGTCACATTTTGGTAATTCTTACAATATGTCAAACTTGTTTATTATTGTATTCGTTATGGTGATCTGTATGACTTGCTGAAAACTCGGATGATGGTTCACATTTTTAGCAATGAAGTATTTAAAGTATGTACCTTGTTTTCTTAGACATAGTGCTATTATACACTTCACAGACCACCGTATAGTGTAAACAGTGCTTTCATAAGCACTTGGGGAACAAGAAAAAATCATTTGACTCATTTTACGAGGTTATTCACTTTATTGCTGTGGTCTCTAACCGAATCTGTAATACCTCCGAGGTCTGCCTGTACTGGAAGGACAACAGAAGTGAGAGAGTGAGCGGCTCTGTATTTTCTGCTGTTTAGCTCACGTGGCCTGCCTGCAGCTACCAGGGTAGGTCACAGCAGAGCCTTTCTGTGAAGGAAGTGAGTGTCCTCTGCCGATGCAGCTGCAGGGCTTGGAAGGAGAGCAGGAACTGTATCACCATATGCTCAAGATCAAGCCAAGCCCAGCCGAGCACAGATAGGAATCTGGGCCAGGTTTCGGGGCACTCAGTCGTCAGGTGAAGACGCTGGTCTCGCAGCTGGGACATGCCTGCCTCGGGTTACACTACTTCAATCTGGCCTGGTTGTCCTCCTTGTCTGGGGCACAGCTGGATTCTCTTTAGTTCTCCTGTGTCGGATCTTTCCTGTATCCTAGATTCTCTCCCTTTCAAGAAATGTTTTTATTATTGAAGTATGACATACAATGTTACATTAGTTTCAGGTGCACACCATAGTGGTCTGACAATTCCGTACGTTACTCAGTGCTCGCTGCAGTAAGTGTAGCTACCGTCTGCCACCGTACAATATATTATCGACTCCCTATGCTGTACTTTTCATCTCCCATCTTATTTATTTTATACCTGGAAGTTCGTATCCTGTATTCTCTTTTCTTGATTTATTCTCTCTAGTGGTGCTCAAACTCTAGTAGCTTCTTGACAAGCAGAGTTACATTTTTTTGGAGACCTTGCCTGTCTGAATATGTTTCAATTCTGTACTCATACTTCAATGATACTTTTACTAGTAATAGAATTTCAGTTGAGGGGCGCCTGGGTGGCACAGCAGTTAAGCGTCTGCCTTCGGCTCAGGGCATGATCCCGGCGTTATGGGATCGAGCCCCAAGTCAGGCTCTTCTGCTGTGAGCCTGCTTCTTCCTCTCCCACTCCCCCTGCTTGTGTTCCCTCTCTCGCTGGCTGTCTCTATCTCTGTCGAATAAATAAATAAAATCTTTAAAAAAAAAAGAATTTCAGTTGAAAATAATGTTCCTTCAGTATTTTGAAGTTATTGCTCCATTGTTATCTGCTTCCAGTATTTTTTTTTTTAGAAAGGGAGGGGGAGGGGCAGAGAGAGAATCTTAAGCAGGCTCCATGCCTAGCATGGAGCCCAGTTCGGGGCTGGATCTCACAACCCTGAGCCAAAATCAAGAGCAGACACTTAACCGACTGAGTCACCTAGTTGCCCTGGGGATCTAACTTTCTTTTTTTAATTTTTTTTAATTTTTATTTTTGTTTTTAAAGATTTTTATTTATTTATTTGACAGAGATAGAGACAGCCAGTGAGAGAGGGAACACAAGCAGGGGGAGTGGGAGAGGAAGAAGCAGGCTCATAGCGGAGGAGCCTGATGTGGGGCTCGATCCCAGAACGCCGGCATCACGCCCTGAGCCGAAGGCAGACGCTTAACTGCTGTGCCACCCAGGCGCCCCCTGGGATCTAACTTTCTAACTGCTTCCCCCAGGTCTTTCCTGGGTTGGTTCTCAGCTCTCCCTGCTGCTGGCTTGGGCATTCAGCTTTCTTGGCTGTGCTAACTCAGTCTGTGCTAACCACTGCCTATCTGCTTTCCAGCTTTCAGAATTTCATTGCTCTTGTCTCCTCTTCTGTTCTCCATAGCATTAGGAGTTTCCAACTTTTTAAAAACTCTCTTTATTATAGTTTTAGTGAAGCTTCAGGAGGGAGCAAAATGAGATGCTTATGTGCAGTCTGCTGTCTCCACCTAAAGCAGTAATAGTTTTTCTGGACTGAAGAATCATAGCAGTGTTGCCAGGAGCAGAGCGTTTGCTCAAAGCAATCATATGTATGTGAACCTTCTTTTTGGTGGGGAGTGGTTGATGGCATTGAATGATCACACATGCAGGACACAGCTTTTATTATTAAGTCTCACTTTCAGGGTGGCTCAGTTGGTTAAACATCTGCCTTTGGCTCAGGTCATGATCCCAGGGTCCTGGGATCGAGCCCTGCATTGGGCTCCGTACTCTGCAAGGAGCCTGCTTCTCCCTCTCCCTCTGCCTGCCACTCCCACTGTTTGTGCTCTCTCTCTGTCAAATGAATAAATAAAATCTTTTTTTTTTTAAGATTTTATTTATTTATTTGACAGAGAGAGAGAGACAGCCAGCGAGAGAGGGAACACAAGCAGGGGGAGTGGGAGAGGAAGAAGCAGGCTCTTAGTGGAGGAGCCTGATGTGGGGCTCGAACCCAGAACGCTGGGATCACGCCCTGAGCCAAAGGCAGACGCTTAACCACTGTGCTACCCAGGCGCCCCGAATAAATAAAATCTTAAAAAAGTTTCTCACTTTCTGAGAGGGGTGCTGTCATCACCCCAGTTTACATACCAGAAAACCATAGCCTAGGGAGGGTTTTTTTGTTGTTTTTTTTTCCCTAAGATTTTTTATTTATTTATTTGACAGAGAGAGAGCCAGCTAGAGAGGGAACACAAGCAGGGGGTGTGGGAGAGGAAGAAGCAGGCTCCCAGCGGTGCAGGGAGCCCTATGCGGGGCTTGATCCCAGGCTCTGAGCCAAAGGCAGATGCTTAACAACTGAGCCACCCAGGCACCCCAAGCCTAGGGAAGTTTAAAACTCAAATAGTGCTGGCACATAGCAACTGTTCCCTGAAAAGAAGAATGGAAACATGAACCTGGTCAAGTAGGTATAGCTGGGAAGAGGCTGGATGTGGGAATGGGCCCAAGGCATTTTTTTGGGGAAAAAAAAAATTTTTTTTTTTTAAAGTAAACTCTGTGCCCAATGTGGGGGTTGAATTCACAACCCCAAGATGAAGAGTTGCATGCTCTACCATCTGAGTTATCCAAGTGCCCTCAAAGCCTGTCCTTTTCACTGCCTCTGTGTGGTTTATGCTGGAAGGTGGTAGTTGGTACTTCAAAGTGTCCATGTCCTTTGAGCCTTTTAGGAATAATCTTACTATAGACCTCTTCTGAACTCATTTTAATGCCTTTGCTTTCCCAGTAATGCTTGTGAAGAGGCTTCCCTTTCATCTGTGTGGGTTAGAAGCTGTGACCCTGGAGACAGTTTATCTGAACTGGGGAGGAGGACATTTACTGAGCAATCCCAGAGGATGTAAAGATGCCTCAGTAGGGCTTCTGCCGGAGAGCCTGGGTAAACACGGCCTCAGTGAGTGGCATTTTGCCATGGCTGGAGCAGCTCGTGGATTATGTAGCTGTCGTCTGAGTTTAGGTGGCAATTCATGATAGTAAGACTTCCTGTTTTTTTCAACTTTTTTATTACAGAAAATTGTGAGCATATAGAAAAGTTCAGCAGTGGATTCAACATTTTGCCCTATTTGCTTTATTATTTTTCCCTCTGCTTAACCATGTGATAGTATGTTGCTGATATTGACACTTAACCCCTAAATATGTAAACATGTGTCTCCTAAAAATAAATCATTCTCTTACATAACCACAATTCTACCATTATCCCACCCAAGAAAATAATTCTGTAATACCTTTTAATGTCTGACCTGTATTCAGATTTCCCCATGTGGCTCAGACTGCTTTAAAGAAATTGTTTTTGAAACTAGAATCAGTGAAGGTTTATACATTTCACTTAGTTTGTTAATTGTATGTTTTGACATAGTTGAAATTAATGATAAATGGATTTGACATAGTTGAAATCCTTTGAAGTTTCTGGTTCATATTGCTGTTGGAGACTGCTTCATTACAGTCTAGATGGTGATGCTTAGAATCTTAGCAATGGAAGAAAGGGACCCTTGAGTGAATTTGGAGTAGTGATTCCTATGGTTTACATGGGAAGTTTGGTGTGTTTTTTAACCTGGGAGGTTTTAAAAAGTGGATAACTTGGGGGCGCCTGGGTAGCGCAGTCGTTAAGCGTCTGCCTTGGCTCAGGGCATGATCCCGGCGTTCTGGGATCGAGTCCCACATCAGGCTCCTCCGCTGGGAGCCTGCTTCTTCCTCTCCCACTCCCCTGCTGTGTTCCCTCTCTCGCTGGCTGTCTCTCTGTCACATAAATAAATTAAAAAAAAAAAATCTTTAAAAAAAGTGGATAACTTGGCATTACTCTTGACTTTATGATCTTTGGGGGAGGGGGGTTGCAACTACCTTTTTATTTTTTTAACTCCACAAGTTACTATGAAGTTAGCTTCATACTGCTCCACGGACTTATGTTTGGGAACCACTGACTTAGTCCACCTGTCTCATGGGCCAGTGTCACAACTTAAAGAATATCAGAGCCAGTACTAGAAGCCGGGCTCCTCGTGTTCTTTTTTTTTTTTTTTTTTTTAGACATTATTTGAATACCATTTGTTAAACATACACACAAAGTAATTGCTCTGCAACATGATGTACTATTATTGAAGCAAAACAAAAACTCGTGAAAGCATTTATGCTAATTCCGCCTAGAGAGGGAAATGTTTGATGTGTGTCCTGAAGGTTGACTTACAAGTTTGCCTGTAGACAAGAAATGAAAGGGGCATTCCAAGAGTGTGTGTGTGTGTTTAATATTATAGGTATATATTAAATTAATATAGCTAATATAGATATGTATTATTGTATCAGATATATAGTATATATGACCATATATTATATATTATGTATCTAATATAGTAATACATATCTGTAGTAGGTTTGTGAAATATCTGAATATATTTATGTCTAAATTAGATATATAAATATAAACATATGAAATATAAATATAGCCATAGACAATTTAGCAGCTTGCCCCCCAGTAGGTATTCATCAAGTACTGGCTGCCTTCCCCCTTCCGTTTCTTTGTGGCTTTAGGTATAGTGTCAAGATGGCTGGAGGTATAGTGTCAGGATAGCAGGAGGTAAGAAGACTGTGTTAGGGAAAGATTTCAAGCACCCTGTACATTTCGGAATTTATCTCACTAGCTGTTAGAAGTTTGTGAGTGAATGGCATGATCCAATCTGAGTGTTAGAGAGGAGAGGAAATTCTGGCAGAATATGGACTGGGGAAGGCAAGGAGGATGATTTTAAGAAATAATATGTTTGAATATATTGTCACAGCAGAACTTATTTTCCTCACCCAAATGATGTTTTTTATTACTAGCTTTTACAGATTATCGGTTTCACTTGTTTCTTTTTTTAAAAAAGATTGTATTTATTTATTTGACAGGGAGAGAGAGAGCACAAGTGGGGGAGCGGCAGGCAGAGGGAGAGGGAAGAGCCAGCTCCCTGCTGAGCAGAGAGCCCAGCATGGGATCATGACTTCAGCCAGAGGCAGATGCTTAACCAACTAAGCCACCCAGGCATCCCCAGATTATCAGTTTCAATAAACCTAGGTATAAAGTTGACTCTTCATTTTATAACAGGATGAGACATGTATGCATTTCACATTTTGAAAGCTATAATAGAGTCAGTCATTCAGCAAATATTTGAGTGCCTAGCCTCGTGTGCATCAGGCACTGTGCTAGACTCTGGGAATGCCACAGTGAGTGAAAGTGGACTTAGACTGTCCTTCATGGAGCTTACTCTCTACAGGGGTGGTAAATATTAATCAAATAATGAGATTAATAATGCAATACTAGGGGATTAGGAAGTCGTGAAAGTCAGTATCATTTCTCACTTAGATATTTCAGTAGCCTGTGGACTGGTCTCTCTCTTTCCACTCTTAGCCCTTATAGTCTGTTCTCCCACAGAAGCCTAAGGGAGCCTTTTAAATGTACATCACTCTATGCAGCACTCTCTTATGGCTCTCCATTTCAACCAGTAAAACCAGAGTCCTCACAGTGGCCTACGAGGCTCTGTAAGTATCCTCTCTTATGGCTCTCCATTTCAACCAGTAAAACCAGAGTCCTCACAGTGGCCTACGAGGCTCTGTAAGTATCCTCTCTTATGGCTCTCCATTTCAACCAGTAAAACCAGAG
>NW_024426552.1:11486153-11488594 GCF_017311325.1 Ursus maritimus
TTTTTTTTTTTTTTTTTTTTAGACATTATTTGAATACCATTTGTTAAACATACACACAAAGTAATTGCTCTGCAACATGATGTACTATTATTGAAGCAAAACAAAAACTCGTGAAAGCATTTATGCTAATTCCGCCTAGAGAGGGAAATGTTTGATGTGTGTCCTGAAGGTTGACTTACAAGTTTGCCTGTAGACAAGAAATGAAAGGGGCATTCCAAGAGTGTGTGTGTGTGTTTAATATTATAGGTATATATTAAATTAATATAGCTAATATAGATATGTATTATTGTATCAGATATATAGTATATATGACCATATATTATATATTATGTATCTAATATAGTAATACATATCTGTAGTAGGTTTGTGAAATATCTGAATATATTTATGTCTAAATTAGATATATAAATATAAACATATGAAATATAAATATAGCCATAGACAATTTAGCAGCTTGCCCCCCAGTAGGTATTCATCAAGTACTGGCTGCCTTCCCCCTTCCGTTTCTTTGTGGCTTTAGGTATAGTGTCAAGATGGCTGGAGGTATAGTGTCAGGATAGCAGGAGGTAAGAAGACTGTGTTAGGGAAAGATTTCAAGCACCCTGTACATTTCGGAATTTATCTCACTAGCTGTTAGAAGTTTGTGAGTGAATGGCATGATCCAATCTGAGTGTTAGAGAGGAGAGGAAATTCTGGCAGAATATGGACTGGGGAAGGCAAGGAGGATGATTTTAAGAAATAATATGTTTGAATATATTGTCACAGCAGAACTTATTTTCCTCACCCAAATGATGTTTTTTATTACTAGCTTTTACAGATTATCGGTTTCACTTGTTTCTTTTTTTAAAAAAGATTGTATTTATTTATTTGACAGGGAGAGAGAGAGCACAAGTGGGGGAGCGGCAGGCAGAGGGAGAGGGAAGAGCCAGCTCCCTGCTGAGCAGAGAGCCCAGCATGGGATCATGACTTCAGCCAGAGGCAGATGCTTAACCAACTAAGCCACCCAGGCATCCCCAGATTATCAGTTTCAATAAACCTAGGTATAAAGTTGACTCTTCATTTTATAACAGGATGAGACATGTATGCATTTCACATTTTGAAAGCTATAATAGAGTCAGTCATTCAGCAAATATTTGAGTGCCTAGCCTCGTGTGCATCAGGCACTGTGCTAGACTCTGGGAATGCCACAGTGAGTGAAAGTGGACTTAGACTGTCCTTCATGGAGCTTACTCTCTACAGGGGTGGTAAATATTAATCAAATAATGAGATTAATAATGCAATACTAGGGGATTAGGAAGTCGTGAAAGTCAGTATCATTTCTCACTTAGATATTTCAGTAGCCTGTGGACTGGTCTCTCTCTTTCCACTCTTAGCCCTTATAGTCTGTTCTCCCACAGAAGCCTAAGGGAGCCTTTTAAATGTACATCACTCTATGCAGCACTCTCTTATGGCTCTCCATTTCAACCAGTAAAACCAGAGTCCTCACAGTGGCCTACGAGGCTCTGTAAGTATCCTCTCTTATGGCTCTCCATTTCAACCAGTAAAACCAGAGTTTTTCCCGTTGGCCTACGTCTGAATGTATCCTCTCTTATGGCTCTCCATTTCAACCAGTAAAACCAGAGTCCTCACAGTGGCCTACGAGGCTCTGTAAGTATCCTCTCTTATGGCTCTCCATTTCAACCAGTAAAACCAGAGTCCTCACAGTGGCCTACGAGGCTCTGTAAGTATCCTCTCTTATGGCTCTCCATTTCAACCAGTAAAAACCAGAGTTCTCACAGTGGCCTACGAGGCTCTGTAAGTATCCTGCCTTGGCTCTGTTACCTCTCTGATCTTGTTTTCTCCTACTTTCCCATCTCACTCACTCTGCCTTGGCCACACTGGCCCCCATGGTGCTACTCGAATACCCAGACACTGCCTTTGGGTCTTTGCCCCGCTCTTGTTCTCACTCACAGATACCTGGAGGACTAATTTGCTCCCTACCTTCCAGTTTTTGCTTAGCTAGTACCTTCTCAGTGGAGCCTTCTTGACCACCAATTTGACACTTAAGCTGGCCCCACTATCATCTGTACCCCCATAGCTCCTTACTCTGCTTGTTTTTTTTTTTATTACTTTCTAATAACATGGTATCTAATTTACTTTAAAAATTGTGTTTATTGTCCCCTCCCCTCACCAAGCCCCACATAGCCAGTGCTTTTTATCTGTTCGTTGATGTATATTATGTGTCCAGCACCTGGTGTAGACATTGTAAATAAACATTTAATGAGGAAGAGAAAGCTGATATTTGAGTGAAAATGTGATAACTAAGCTGCTGCAGTGTGAGTAGGTGTTAATGAGGTGAGCTGGGGATGGAGAGGTATCAGACAGGGGGGTGGAGGTTCTAGATGAGGTAGTTGAGCAAGTATGAGGTACTAAAAGAGAAACCAGGATGACTGGAGGAAAGA
>NW_024426552.1:11488601-11543300 GCF_017311325.1 Ursus maritimus
TTATAAGAGGAAGCTGGGGCCGGTAAGGACTGGGCCGGACTATAGACTTTTGTTTTTATTTTTATTTTTTTTGAAGATTTTATTTATTTATTTATTTGAGAGAGAGAGTACACAAGCAGGGGGAGCGGTAGGCAGAGGGAGAAGCAGACTTCCCACTGGGTAGGGAGCCTGATTCGGGGCGCAGTCCCTGGACTTGGGATCATGACCTGAACCAAAGGCAGATGCTTAACCGACTGAGCCACCCAGGCATCCCTTTTGTCTTTATCTTAAAATAAATGGGAGGGAAATTCAAGGTTTTAAGCAGGAGGGAAATACCAGATTTGTGCCTTTTTAAAAAAAAGTCATTCCAGGTGCAGTATGGAGGACATATTGTTGGGGGCAGGAGTGGATGTGGCTACATCAGTTGGGAGGCGGAGGTAGTTGAACAGTACTCAGGTCAGGTGGTGGTAGAGGTGGAGCAAAGTTAGGAGGCATACTCACATGATGGATTGGATATGAGGGGGAAGAAAGAAATAGCAGGGATGACACCTGGGCTTTTGGCTTGTAAAACTGGATGGGTGGTGATTCATTCATTGTAGGAAATCCCGGGAGAGGATCAGGTTTGGAGGAGGAGATCATGAACTCAGGTCCTGATATGTTGATTTGAGGTGGCTTTGAGACAGCCAGGGGATGTCATGCAGGCAATGGGGTGTATGGATCTGGGACTGGCGATTTCAGTCTGCGAATCAACTGCAGAGGGAAGTAGTGGAGGGCAGGATTCGCCAAATAACCCACATTTTGAGTAATTAAAAGTTGTTAATAAGGATGTTCCTGGGGGAGATTATATAGTTGTAAAATTAAAGTCTCTTGAAAAATCTATGCTCCCTGTCCTTTACTTTGGTTTTAGAGTTAAATCTTTTACCCAAGTTGGTGGTACTTACTACATTTTATTCTTGTTATATGTGATTTATAGGTCAGAAGGCAAATAAGCCTTCTCTGAGATAAAGTATATAAAATGTCTTTTCCAGAAGTACTTAGATCTCTGAATAATTCATGCTGTTGGATTTTAAGGCCTATAAAATATTCACACTGTGAGTGTCTAGAAACCAGGTTTATAGCAAACCAAGAAGAAAAGCTATGCTTCAGACTCCTTTGGCAAGATTTGAATCAGCAGCAATCACCACAATCATTGTAGATCTCATCGGACTGCTTTCTTCCATTTCCAGATGGTCACAGTGTTCCTCTGAATTCAGTCTGTTCCTCTTCCAGCTTGTTCTTCTTGGTCTCCTCACCACAGGCATTGGAACAATAACTTTCTCTTTATGAAATCTGAGATGGGGGAAATACTGTGAAGCTCTCTGATGGCGGGCGGCAGTATAGTGTAATCGGTCATGAGCACGGATTTTGGAATAGATTTGAATGAACTTCAGCGGCAGTCCTGACTTTCCTCCTTGCTCGAGATGTTAACTATTCTCTAAACCTTTTCAGTAACAGAAGATAATAATCGGGCCTGCCTTCGAGCATTTGTGAGGATTGAAGGGAATAGTCCCATGAACGGGGTTTTTCTGAGGCTGGCTTGGAGTGGTCTGTAAAGAGCCTAGCACCTGTACTAATTAGCTAGTAACTAATTAGCTAGTCGTACTAGTAAGAGTGGGGAAGACAGAGGTTTTATTTTTGTTTCATTTCAGTCAACTTGTTTTGCTCTGGCTCTGTAGACCTGGTATCTTGAATGATATTTATATTTTGTTTTTTATTTTGTTAATCTGATTTTTTTGTAATGGATTTTTTAATGATACCAATTATAATTTAGTGTAACAAAATGTTCATTGATTTCTCTGCTAGTTCATAAGTCTGACGATGAGGGCTGTTTTATTCATCTTTATTTTCTCCACCATGCCTTTCTCGTAGGAGGTGTTCTGTAAATATTCAGCACATGCTCTAGAGGAGTTTTGTGCTGATTAAATGCCATCATACCCATAGGTCTGCTCTAGTGCCTGCATACAGTAGTTCAAGGAAGGAAGGACGGGAGTCAGAGACGAACACTGCATCAGGCCTCAGTCCTCCTCCACATCTTTTCCCTGAGATACCTTAACTGCCCGGTAACTTCAGTTACCGCTGAATTACTGTGAGCCTCTAATCTGATTTCTGTCTTAAACCACTCTTTCAGGGGTGTCTGTACATCTGTCTTAGGTCATTTCTACCTGAATATCTTTTAGTCCTTTCAAATACATTATGCTCAGATTCTCCTCTCCCATTCTCCCTTTCCTGTTTTAGCTAATGGTGTCTCCCCATCCACCAGGAATCCATCATCATTCTTAGCTTCCCCCTGCCTATGGATAATGCCACTTTAGTAGTCCTCAAATAAAAACCCTTTCTTTGGCTTGTACCAGTATGGCTTCAGTGTACATCCTTATTCTCTCCCTGTCTAGAATGACGGCAGGTGGCTAATATTTCTCTTCAGTCCCTCCTGCACACGGTTGCTGCCAGCGTTATCTTTCTAAATCACAGAGATGATCTTGTCACTTCCCTACTTACAAGCCCAGAATTTTATTCCTTCTTTTTCATCTGCCAAACTCTTATTCATGCTTCAGAACCCAGCTAAGTTTGCTCTTCCTCTGTCAAACTTTCCTCAGCTCTTCCGGGCAAGTACTGTCCTTTAACACTGTATTTCATATTTCTGTTATAGCACTTTTACACTGCAGCTAATAATGTCTGTGTATTACAGCCCATATTGTAATGCAATTATTTGTTCTTCTGACGGTGTTCCTAACTAGACTGTTCTCTACATTGATTTTCTTAATCGTTTTTTTGTTTTTTTTTTAAAGATTTTATTTTTTTTATTTGACAGAGATAGAGACAGCCAGCGAGAGAGGGAACACAAGCAGGGGGAGTAGGAGAGGAAGAAGCAGGCTCCAAGTGGAGGAGCCTGATGCGGGGCTCGATCCCACAACGCCGGGATCACGCCCTGAGCCGGAAGGCAGACGCTTAACGACTGAGCCACCCAGGCGCCCCACCTTAATCGTTTTTTATATACTCACTGCCTAACACTAGTTGCATTTAACAACTAGTAGAGAGATGGCAGAACAGACAGATGGTAGTGTAGAAATTTGATTAATGGAAACATTTCTGAATTAGATGTTATTTGGGACTTTGATGCATATGGAAGTTTCTCAGACCATGTTTGTATGTTGAGATGTATAGTTGTATTCTCTTCTTGGTTTTGCAAGTGTCCTTGGGTTTCCTAAACTAAGTTTTTGGAAATGAAATTTTGAGAGTTGAATCATTTAAAATGCCCTCTGAAAAGGATTGCTGTTTCCTTTTATAAAGAGTTGCCTCTCTTAGTAATAGGAATAATTGCTATCTAATATACTAGATCTGACTTGTGGGTCAGACCAGTAATCCATTAGTTCAGTTCACTAATTTTTTTTTTTTTCACTTGGTACCAGGGGCAGTTTTGTGAGAGAACCTACCAATAATTTCCTTGACCTCAAAAAAGTCCTAGTTTATTAAAAGCAGTTACAGACATATTACATTATACAAAGAGGTTTCTCAACAGGCAGGAAGAATCAGCACTTCATTGTGTTAATTATAACTTTTGAAATTTTTGTATTTACAAAGTGATTCATACTAAGAGCTGCAAACTTTGAAAATAGACAAAAAGCAAAACAAACACGTGATCCTATCACCCATATATATAGTAATATTATAAAAGTATCGGTGTTTGTTATTCTGGTATTTCTACTTATGTATGTGTTTTTATATGTATATTGGTAGTTCTTTTTTTGAAAAAGGAAATAATGCTATATATACAGTTTTAATAACCTACTTTTTTCACTTAGTGTTAACTGTTACCATTTACTCGTGCCATTAAATGTTTTTCAAAAATAGATTTTTTAATGTTTGCATTAAGTAAACTATTTTACTGAACTATTTATTCTATCATTGAACATTTAGGTTTTCTCTAAGTAATCTTTGCCTTCTTTGAGTCTCCAAAGGCTTGTTATCTTAAGTATCCTGTACTTGTTTCCACTTTAAGCCAGGGAGACGGTGTTAGGAGTATTGTCAGTTTATGTTAAATCAGCACTGTGTCGGGGCGCCTGGGTGGCACAGCGGTTAAGCGTCTGCCTTCGGCTCAGGGCGTGATCCCAGCGTTGTGGGATCGAGCCCCACATCAGGCTCCTCTGCTATGAGCCTGCTTCTTCCTCTCCCACTCCCCCTGCTTGTGTTCCCTCTCTCGCTGGCTGTCTCTATCTCTGTCAAATAAATAAATAAAATCTTAAAAAAAAAATCAGCACTGTGTCATGATAAAATATGCTTATCTTTTGGTGAATATCAACAATAAAACTCGTATGAAAGTCATTCGTCCCAGTTGAGAGGGTTCATTCCTAATAGACTAGCCTTTTCCCCTCACTTTCCTCTTAAATGTTTACCATAGTGACTGGGCTCTTGGTGGCCTTGGCTCCTTTTCACCTTAAAGCTCTTCGTCTGGTTTCCTGTTAGGACTCTGTGAAACCCAAGTCCTTCATGAGGTCAGGGTTAATCTGCAGTGTGATATGGCCTTACCTGTTGCTCTCCAAACTTACTCCAAGCCAACCTGCCCCACTAACTTACTATGTCTCAGGACATCTCTGGTACCAGCTAATTCTTCCTTGCTGGTACCAAAGGGATCCAGTGGCTTTGTATATAATTTTCCCTCTTCCTCCTCTATCTCTTTTGTTTCTTCTTAATCTACTTAACTATACTTAGCTTTTAAATTTTAGTATGTTTTTAGATTTTAGCAAGTGTTCCCTCTTCATAGAGGCTTTCCCTGATCACCCTTTATAAAATAGGTCTCCCCTTTATTCCCTGTTAGGATCCTGCACGTTTCCTCCATAGTAATTATTTGTATTACTTCAGTGTTTCTCTGCCTCACTCCATCCCTGACCCTCCAGTTTAAGCCCCAGAAGGGAGGAGATCATGACATTTCAGAAATCACTGTATGCAAATAGCTATATATTTTCTGCTTCTAGAACTATTTATAATTAGTTTAATATATGGAAAATGAATTTTATAATTGGAAATAAGACTTTTTTTTTTTTTTTAAAGATTTCATTCATTCATCCGACAGAGACAGAGACAGCCAGCGAGAGAGGGAACACAGCAGGGGAGTGGGAGAGGAAGAAGCAGGCTCACAGGGGAGGAGCCCGATGTGGGGCTCGATCCCACAACACCGGGACCACGCCCTGAGCCGAAGGCAGACGCCCAACCGCTGTGCCACCCAGGCGCCCCGGAAATAAGACTTTTAGCTTAGACTTGTCTTAAATTCATGGTGACCTTCCCTATTAACCAGTTAATATTTAATCTTTGATGATAATTCATTATCATATCTGCAGAATAGTGATAAAATCTGCAAGACTTCAGTGTAGCTAAAGGATATCTGAATGATAAACTTCTAAAAACATTTTGTGGGTAAAATTGACACACTGTAAAACACACAGGTCTTAAGTCTACACTCCTGTGACTTTTGATAAATGTATGTACCTGTATAACCATTATCCCAGTTAAGATACAGAACATTTCCATCACTGCCCCCCCCCCCAAATTCCCTTGTAGTCAGTCCTTACCCCCTATAGGCAAGCACTGTTTTGATTTCTGGGGCTGTCGACTAATTTTGCCTCTTCTTAAGCTGCATTTAAATGGAGTTCTACAATATGTACTCTCTTGTGTCTGCCTCCTTTCACTTAAGTCATGTCTTTGAGGGTTTCCTTTTTTTTTCTGTGTGGTTGTATATATCAGTTCATCCTTTTTCGTTGCGGAACAGTATTCCGTTGTCTGAGTCCATCATAACTTGGTTTTTTGTTTTTTAAAGATTTTATTTATTTGAGGGAGAGCAAGAGATAGCACAAGCGGGGGTGGGGGTGGAGCAGAAGGAGAGGGAGAAGCAGACTCCCCGCTGAGCTGGATCCCAGGGCCCCAGGATCATGACCTGAGCTGAAGGCAGACGCTTAACCAACTGAGCCCCCAGGCGCTCCCTGCATTATCACTTGTTTATCCATCCATCGTTGATGAACATTTAGATTGTTTCAGTTTGGGGCTGTTATGAATAAAACTGCTAAAAACCTTCTTCTCTAAGTCTTTTTTACGTGTGGATATGTGTTTTTACTTTCCTTGGCAAATAGCTACGAATGGATTTGCTGGTTTATAGATAGGTTTATTTTTACTTTATAAGAAACTGCCACCAGAAATATATGAGATTTCCACTTGCTCTACAACCTCACCCACATTTAGAGTTGTCAGTCTTTTAAATTTTAGCTGTTCTAGTGGGTGTGAGATGTTATTTCATTAATTTGCACTTCCCTGATGACTGACAATGTTGAATACCTTTTTATGTGCTTCTTGGTCATTAATCATCTTTTTAAGTCTTTTGCCTATTTCAAGTTTGCTTAAGTCTTTTGCACTTTTTATTGCCTACGTTTTATCTTGTTATTACTAAGGTTTAGTTCTTTCTTTATTATAGATCCAAGTCCTTTGTCAGATATTTGCTTTGCAAATACTGTCTCCCAGCCTGTGTTTCCAGTGTTTGGACCTTCTATGAAGAATGTATTAATTGTACTTATTTTTCAGAATAGTTGGACACATTACTTTAGATTTAGAGGTATTTCACCTCAATCCATATTTAAGCGTATTATTTGAAAATAGAACTAACACACTGTTTAGAAATAAATTCATCTTTGTGGACATGTTCTGCAGTGTTGTAATTTTTGCTTCACATAGTTATCTTTTAAATAAAAGAAGAAAAGACCACCTTTTATGTTTATCCACATAGTGATCATTTCTGGTTTTCTTCATTTCTCCCTGCAGATCTTAGATTCATCTGGAGTCATTTCCCTTCAGCCTGAAGAATTTCCTTTAGCATTATTTTTAGTGCACATCTAGTGATGCATTATCTCAGAGTTTGTTTACCTGAAAATATTTTTATTTTATCCTCATTTTTATAAAAAAGCTTTATTGAGATATACATATGCTAACATTCACCAATTTTAAGTGTACAATTCAATGAGTTTTTAAGTATATTTACAGAGTTGTGCAGTCATCACAATCCTATTTTATTTTTTAAGTTTTTATTTATATTCATTAGTGTACTGTTAGTTTCAGGTGTAGAATTTAGTGATTCAGCACTTCCATACAATATCCAGTTTTCGTCATGACAAGTGCCCTCCTTAATCCCCATCACTTATTTCATTCTCCCCCCCCCACCCACCCACCTCCCCTCTGGTGACCATCAATTTGTTCTGTGTAGTTAAGAGTCTGTTTCTTAGTCTGTCTCTCTCTTCCCTTCCCCTGTGATGGTCTGACCACAGTCTAATTTTAGAACATTGTATCCATTAGCAGTGACTCCCTCTTCCACTCTCCCCCACTGTCACTAGGCAACCACAAATTTACTTTCTGTCTATAGATTTGCCTCATCTGGACATTTCATATAAATGGAATCATACAAGATGTGGTCTCATGTCTTTGACTTAGCATTGAGGTTCCTCTGTGTTGTAGCATGTGTCAATACTTCATTCCCTTTTATCGCTGAATTTGTATTCTGTTGTATGATATGCCACATTTTATGTATCCATTCATCGTTGATGTATGTTGGGTTGCTATACTTCTTGGCTATTACGACTAGTGCTGCTATGAACATTTGTGTTCAAGTTTTTTTGTACATGTATCTTTTTATTTCTCTTGGGTAGATAGTAGAATGGCTGTCATATTCCCTTTTTAAAAATACTTTTATTTTGGGAGAGAGTGAACGGGTAGGGGTGGGAGGGGGAGGAGCAGAGGGAGAGAGAGAATCTTAAGCAGGCTCCATGCTCAGCTCAGAGCCCAACTGGGGGCCTGATCTCATGACCCTGAGATCATGACCTGAGTAGAAATAAAGAGTTGGATGCTTAACTGACCGAGCCACCCAGATGCCCCTATCATGCTCTCTTCTGAAGAATATTTGCACTGGATACTGGGATTGATTACTTAAAACAAAACAAAACAAAAAAAAAAAACACTTAAAGAAATTCTTTTCACTGTCCTGGCCTCTGTTGAGAAGTCAGTCATTGTGATAAGTTGATCTCCGCCCCCCCCCAAACTACTTCAAGTGTTGTGTTTTGTTTTTTAATTTCTGATTTTCAGCAGTTTGATTAGGTTATTTTCTCTCTTTAACCTCTTTGGAGTTTGCTGAGCTTCCTGGATTTATAAATTAATATTTACCACCAAACTTGGGAAATTATCAGCCATTATTTCTTCAAATATTTTTTTCCTCATTCTGTCTTTTTCTGGGACCCAGTTAAACATATATTGGATCAGTTATTAGTGATCCTCTGTTCATTTTTTTTCCTCAGAAAAAAAATATACCTTAAAAAAAAAAATCCCTGTCCTTTAGACTGGATAATTTCTTTTGATCTTTCTTCAAGTTTACTACCCTTTTCTTCTCCTATCTCTAATTTCCTGTTAAGCCCATTTAGTTAATTTAAAATTTCAAAGATTATAATTTTCAGTTCTAAAATTTACATTAAAAATTATCTGTCCACTGAGATCCTTCATCAGTTTAGTTACTTAGACCATGTTCCTTATTAAGTCTTTGAATGTGTTTATATTGGTAGCTTTAAAGTCCTTGTCTGCTAATTTCAATATCTGTGTCTTTTGGGGTCTTTCTCTATTGACTTCTTTTTCTTTACTCCTTGGAAATAGATCACGTGGTTTCTGCTTCTGTGAATGTCTAATAATTTTTTACTACATATTAGACATTGTGGATGATACATTATAGACACTCTCGATGCAGTTATTTTCATCTGAAGGGTGTCAGTTTTTGTTCTAACAGGTGGATAAAATGCTGGCTGATCACCTTGAAATTGTAGACACTTGGTTTTACGCCTTATTAGAGTAATGCCAAGGTGTTTACTGATCTCTGACTTGGTGGAACTCAGGCTCTAAAATATCTTGTGGTGGTCACAGCGGAACTCTGCTGAGTTCTTTTAACCTTCCAGCTATTTTTTTTCTGCTGAGTTTCTTGGAGTTTCCTCCATGGGTGTTCTGTTTGGGGGGTTAGTCGGGTATTTAAAGAGAGTTTATATTAAAGTGTTTGGGGTTCCTTCCCGTAACTCACCCCTTTCCAAGCTTTCCTCTCTCAGTTCCCAGCTGCTCTGATAATCCTGAACTCCATCCTCTTACACCTCAAACCAAAAAGACGATGGCATTTTTGCTCAAGTTTTAGCCATGATGCACCAGACACTCAACCGGGCTGGGAGTGGGAGGCTAGGGGGTTCTTCAGGGCAAAAAGCTATATAAAAGTAGGTGTTACTCATGGTGTTTTCTTTCAAGGGTAAGTTCCCTCCAGTTTCTGCCTGCTTTTCAGCACTCTTCAGTGCTTTCATATGGTTTTTCCCCCCCTTCCTTTTTGGAATTTAAGGTGTTCCTGGATCACCTCATCTGAATGTACTTTTTCTGAAAATTCTCACAACATGTTGTTCCCTTATAGTTCTTTACGCACATGATTTTTCTCCTTCCAGTTACTGATTCCTTCATTCCTGATAACTCCAAAACTTAGTCGGTTAAAACAGCCATTTTGTTATGCTTCTGGTTGACTGTGGGTCAGGAATTGGTAAAGGGCACAGCCAGGATGGTGTCTCTACTCCGTATATCTGGGGCTTCATTGGGTAAAGCCAGAAGTCTGGGTACCAGACGGGGTGCAGTAGCTGGAATCACCGAGAAGTGGCTACTCCCACCTCTGGCAGGGAAGACTGTGTTGGCTGGGAACCGTGGACCAGAACACCGGTACGTGGTCTCCTCACAGCATTTTGACCTTGGATTTTTTACCTGGCAACTCAGAACTCTGGTACCCGTGTTCCAGAGAACCAGTTAGAAGCTGCATTACCTTTTACTATCTAGTGCTAGAAGTCGTATGGCAGAAGTTACATAGCGTCCCTTCCTCTACTCTGTTGCTCAGCCAGTTTTTATTGTTGGCCTGAATTCAAGGGAAGGGACATAGATTGAGTTCTCGGTGAAGTGGAAGGGTCAAAAGAATTTGCAGACGTGTTTTAAAACCATCAGGCTGGGGTGTCTGGGTGGCTCAGTCGTTAAGCGTCTGCCTTCGGCTCAGGGTGTGATCCTGGAGTTCTGGGATCGAGCCCCACGTCGGGCTCTTCTGCAGGGAGCCTGCTTCTTCCTCTCCCACTCCCCCTGCTTGTGTTCCCTTTCTCGCTGGCTATCTCTCTCTCTGTCAAATGAATGAATAAAATCTTAAAAAAATAATAAAAAATAAAACCATCAGGCTCGTTCAGTAAATAGTAAACTCCCCCTTGTGTCCCGTCACAGTCCTACTTACATGTCAATAGGTATTCTTTGAAGTATTTAATTTTTCTTCTTAACTCTAGGTTTGCACTGAAAGCAGATTTCTGTTTAAAACTTTAAGAAAGGAAAAGAGATTTCACTTAACATTTCCTCTGAGTGATTTTTAAAAATCTTTTTATTTGTAGAATACAGAGTTTAATGAAAGAACCTATGCTTAGGGGGTGAAAATGGCAGGCTTCCTCGATAATTTCCGTTGGCCAGAATGTGAATGTATCGACTGGAGTGAGAGAAGAAACGCCGTGGCTTCCGTGGTGGCAGGCATATTGGTAAGTGAAAAAGCCTGGCTGGTGACATTTCTGCCTCATGCTTTGCCCTGAAAATTAATGTCGATTCCTTTGGGCCATGAATACCCTTTTAGAACTGTTTTATTTCACTGTTACTTTGTATGAATAATTAGAGTTCTAGATATGACTGAGCAAAACATGGTAGGCCCTGGGTTCGTCTGACTTTGTAAATTTATAAACTTAACATCTTTCCTTCAATTCAAGCGGTAATACAATCATCATAAGCAGTAGCATTTTTAAGTTACTGATACAATCTGTGTAAGTCCCATAAGCTCATCAGAGGCTCAGAATTTGATAACAAATAGTGTTGTGACTCCGCGAGATTCAGGGTGTGGAGACAGCAGTAAGGACCTGAGGCTGCATTAACCGAAGCTCTTCAGTGCTCTAGGGAAGGGACGCCACCCCCGTGTCCCCAGGAGCCGCTCTAAGGGGGGGGTGAGGCGAAGAAGTTTGTGGAGGAAACTCTTGCCTCATCTTCTTCCTAACATTTTTTTTCTTTTTCAACTTTTTATTAGAAAACACGTCAAGCATATACAGTCAACAAAAACAGAATGGCGTAAAGAGCCCTGCTCACCCCTTGTTCTTACAGCCCAGCTTCAAAACAAATGACGACACATCTTGCTTTAGCGTTCCTTCATCCGCTCCCTGCCCTCACTGCATTTCTGAAGCAAATTTCGGTATCGATTACATTTAGAGAATGTATCTCATTCAGTATACAGTTCTATAACCTAAATCCAGTAGGAAAAAAAAATAACCCAGAGCAGGAATTAAAGATAATTGTGAAGCTTCTGCTTTTTTCTTTTTTGCTCTTTGTGGTCATCTCACCTGTACTTCATTTGTCCATGAAATTTTTTAGAAGCTTCTCTAAGTCTTTTCAGTGTAGTTTACATAGAAACATGACATTTTACAAACCGATGCTCGGTCACTTCCACAGTATTTTTTTTTTTTTTTAAAGATTTTATTTATTTATTTGACAGAGATAGAGACAGCCAGCGAGAGAGGGAACACAAGCAGGGGGAGTGGGAGAAGAAGAAGCAGGCTCATAGCAGAGGAGCCTGATGTGGGGCTCGATCCCATAACACCGGGATCACGCCCTGAGCCGAAGGCAGGCGCCCAACCGCTGTGCCACCCAGGCGCCCCACTTCCACAGTATTTAATCAAACTGCATAATCGGTTAAAACTATGGCAGGCTTAAACAGTTTGGGAGACACGACCGCTGACCTTTGGTAAGCATACAGCTCATTTGTGGATGCAGAAGAGGTTGGGCACACACACACACACACGTATATGCTGAGCAAGGAGCCCGATGTGGAACTCGATTCCAGGACCCTGGGATCATGACCCAAGCCGAAGGCAGACACTTAACTGACTGAGCCAGCCATACTTCCCAAGCTTGGGCATATTAAAAAGGAATGTTCTCTAGAGAGAATGAAACACATCAGGCAATCAGGAGCTGGTTAGCTGGAGGTTAGTTAAGAGAGCTTCAGGGGTGCCTGGGTGGCTCAGGGTTAAGCATCCGACTCTTGATTTCAGTTCAGGTCATTATCTCAGGGTCCTGAGATCAGGCCCTGCGTTGGGCTCTGTGCTCGGCTGGGGGTCTGCTTGAGATTCTCTCTCCCTCTGCCCCTCCCCCTGCTCTTGTGCGCATGCCCCCCCCCCAAATAAATCTTTTAAAAAAGAGAGCGCTTCAGTGCATGTAATTATGGTGGGTAAAAGAAGCAGATAATTCATTCTAGATAACAAATTTTTTAACTTGCATTGAGAGCAGAACTTCAGAATCTTACACAGATTTGACTAGGTAAGTTCACCTCAAATGCTATCAAGGGTAAGTAAACAAGGGATTCTTCTTTTTTCTAGTTCCACATCCAAAACTCAGACTAGAAATACATTATGTTTCGTTTATGTGATCTGTAGAAATATAGGAATATTAAAGAGCAAGTAACTTCATGCTGAGCCAAGTGTTAGTGTCATTTTAATGACTGGGGCTCTTGCGCAAGTTTTTTACAGGTTGGTGGATAATGATCGACGCCGCCGTGGTGTACCCGAAGCCAGAGCAGTTGAACCACGCCTTCCACACGTGCGGTGTGTTCTCCACATTGGCTTTCTTCATGTAAGTGTGAAGGTGATTCTTAATTCAAAATCATTTTCCAAAAAACGTGTTTTCCTTATAGTTTAATGCTATCTGGAATAACCTTTTAATCGGTGGATTCTTCTGTAACATGATAAATATATATATTTTCCCCCATTTTATTAAGATTTTTTAATCAAGAATGAGTGTTGAATTTAGTCACCTATCTTTTTAGCATCTGTAAAGATTATCACGTGATTTTCTTCTTATACTATTGTTAAACTGTGTTGTTACTGTACTTTTTCAGTCCCAAGATTATTTTTATATTTGAATATCTCTGAATATGAGAGTGTTTTTTATGGTCAGTTTAACTTATAATTATAATTGATCGTGTGTGTGTATATATATATATTTTTTATTTTATTTTTTAAGAGGGAGGGTGGGGAAGGGCAGAGGGAGAAGGGAGAGAGATAATTTTTTTTTTTATTAAGATTTACTTGAGAGAGAGAGAGCATGCACGCATGAAAAAGGGGAGAGGGGAGCAAAGGGAGAGGGGCAAACAGACTCTGTGCTGAGCGGACTGAAGCTCGCAGCCCTGAGATCATGACCTGAGCCAAAATCAAGAGTCAGATGCTTAACTGACTGAGCCATTCAGGCGCCCTGAGAGAGAGAATCTTAAGTAGGCTCCATGCCCAGCCCAGAGCCCCACACGGGGCTCAATCTCACAATCCTGAGATCATGAGCTGAGCCAAAATCGAGTTCGGATGCTTAACCAGCTGAACCACCCAGGCGCCCCACAATTGATATTTTTTTCTTTCTTGGTAAAAAAAAAATAATCGTGCACCTTAAAAAAATCAGTGGCATCTTAGATTTAATGAAGTATGTTACATTTCTAGATTTTTTTTAGTAGTGAATCATTCCTTGAGTATTGTAACACATGGAACTTTTAGCATGAAGTATAATTTGTTTTTTTAATGTGGTGTTTGACTGTGTTTACCAGTAGCTGGGGGGAGGGCACGATTGGCCTCTAATGAGATTGGTCTGTGACTTTTCTTTTTTATTAAATCATTTTTGGGTTTATCTGTTAAATCTCATTTCATAAAAGAGCTTGGAAACCTTCTGTGGATATTTTTTATTAATTTTAAAGACTATGTTAAAACATTAAGATTCTGTAATTGCCTTATACTATGAAGAGTTATAAAAGTTAAATGTGCAGGTGCCTGGGTGGCTCAGTCTGTTAAGTGTCTGACTCTTGATTTTGACTCAGGTCATGATCTTAGGGTCATGAAATCAAGCCCCCTGTTGGGCTCCATAATGGGCGTGGAGCTTGCTTAAGATTCTGTCCCCCACCCTGCTCGTTCATTCTCTCTCTCTCTCTGTCTCTAAAAATAAATAGATAAAATATTTCAAAAAAAGTTAAATTGTAGAAGCTGGAACTATTTATATCCATTAAGGATGCTGAGAAGAGGCTACATTTCTACTGTAAACGCATCTTGCTCTAACAAAAATGGCAAGAGAGGCTGAGTAAAGTGGGCCCGTTTATTATACGGAGATCAAATATGTGACTTTGAGAAATGGATCAGAGGAAATCGCTTGACTTTTAACGCAGAGAGGAACTTAATTCTTGATTGTAATGAGAACCTTAAAATGTGATGACTCACACTGAGTCATTCGTGTATAAATGTAAAATAGGCGAAGTAATCAGAAAATCGGCCCCTCTTTCATAATCTCTGGAGACAAGCGATAGTAATTTCTTAAAATTAAGGATGTTTTCTGGGTGTAGTTTAAGTAAAGAGTCCTGTAACATTTCTATCCACTAGGATATCTGTTAAGTTAAAAGATACGTTCAGTTATTCAGATACTGACTTGAATTAGGAAATGTTTCTCTTTAAATGATATGTAAATATCTGCAACTGTTTTAGCAGCATGAGAGTTTACTAGATGATTTTGTGTTGTTCCAGGATAAATGCTGTGTCCAACGCTCAGGTGAGGGGGGACAGCTATGAAAGCGGCTGTTTGGGAAGAACAGGTAAAGGCACTTTGAGTTGTTCATGTGCACTGGCAGAGAAGGATTTAGCAGCAGGAAAAAAAAAGTCTCTTTATATAGGACTAGTTATGATTAGATAGAATTTTTTTATTAACTTTGAAAAAAGTGTTATTTAAATCCTTAACGAAGTTAAAGTTAGCGCCAGAAGTACTATTTTAGTCGTGTTTTACTGCTCATGGTCTATAAATAGAATGTTATTATAGAAAATCAATGGCTCTTGGGTTCCAGGTTACTCCCCCTGCAAAGCTAATGATGGCTTTAGGATTTAATTAATCGATTACTCAGTTTTGTCATGGAGTTACTTAGAAGCTCAGCTAGTTTAGTTTGTCAGGGTATTAGTTTCTCTAGCCAACAGAAAGGTGATTCTCCTTTTTTCTCTTCTCAGGTATGGCTTAACCCCTTTTAGTTGTTTGTCCGTTTTTTAAATCTTCATTCAGGTCATTGTTATAGCAGGTGTATGCAAATATGTGACTGTCTTTGATATGCATACCAGGTGTATGCAAATATGTGACTGTCTTTGATATGCATACCATGTATTAGGTTAATAGTGTTTCCAGTGTTAATGCGTTCTTAAGACAGCTGCAGACATGAGCGAAATCATAAAGCCTATTCTTCATGCAGGTGCTCGAGTTTGGCTCTTCATTGGTTTCATGTTGATGTTTGGGTCACTTATTGCTTCCATGTGGATTCTTTTTGGTGCATATGTTACCCAAAGT
This sequence comes from Ursus maritimus, assembly GCF_017311325.1. NCBI lineage: Eukaryota > Metazoa > Chordata > Mammalia > Carnivora > Ursidae > Ursus > Ursus maritimus. Next base: position 11,504,064 of record NW_024426552.1, read on the forward strand.
AAGTATTTATTCCTCCTTTATTTCTTGGAGAATCAGGTATGTCTTGTACATTTCGCTCAGTCCATCAACCCCACCTGGAGTAAGATTTAGTGTACCTGTTCACTTAGCTTGGAGATACATAAGCTGTTTCATAGAACTTCTCAGTGGGATCCTTGAGTGCAGTGGGATAGCCTGGTTGTGGAGTCTAAGCCACCGACAAGACCCGGTAACTCTCGGCCATCTCTAGAGTGTCTGATTTCCTTCCTTACCCTGGACAGCCAGGCTCTATACTAGAGGTCCGTTTACTGAGGGTTGTAAGTGGTAAAGCAGGAAACCTGTAGAGATCTACAGTCCTTATACATAAGTCTAAAACCCACAGAGTGCTGAAAGTCAGGATTTTCATAATCAGCTTGGCAGCAAAACCTGACCTAAGTTGGCAAGGGGCTCCTTATGGTTATTCCATTGAATAAGTATTCACATGTTTTCTTGCTGGAATGTGGTTGTCTTTGATTGTGGATGCTGGTGCAAACAGGGCTGGGGTACTCTATAATATTTATGCCCTGTGTTATCATGCTTAAATGTGAAAATTTTTGAATTCCAAAACCTAGCTTGCCTCAAGGATTTCAGCTCAGGGATACAAACCCCGATATCTTTTCACTGATACCTCCTCTCTCCAACCCAGCCTGGAATTTTTCAGGCATTGTTGCAGGAGAGGTTTTTAGGGGTAAGACTGAATATGTGTGTGTAGCTTTCTTGCAGAAACTTGCTGCTCACTCCGCTCAGTGGCGTGAGCTCACAGTGCACCATTCTGAGTTTCACGGCTGCTCCAGGCACCGTAGCTTTCCTCCAGGGTGCGGTCGAAAGGCAGGACCCAGTCCCAGAAGAACCTGTTCTCCCTTCACTCCAAAGAAAGGAGTCTGTTTCAAATAACACGTCACACCACTTACTCATCTTCTGACCCCTCTACCCTCAGAATCTCTTTGTCACGCTGCTTAACTGTCACCTCTCCTTGTCCCTACCCACAGCTGACCTTTTAGTACACTTGATAGGACCCCTTCAGTTCCTAGTTCGATCTTTGGAAACTTTTGTCTTTCACTTGGCACAAAATAAGTCAGTATGAGTGGTTGACTACTGTTTAAATAACACTGCTCAGGGGCGCCTGCTGGCTCAGTCATTAAGCGTCTGCCTTCCGCTCCTCCGCTGGGAGCCTGCTTCTTGCTCTCCCACTCCCTCTGCTTGTGTTTCCTCTCTCACCGGCTGTCTCTCTCTCTGTCAAATAAATAAATAAAATCTTTAAAAAATACATACATACATACATACATACCACTGCCCATCAAGTGTACCAAAAGTGTGTTATTTTTAGGGGCACCTGGCTGGCTCAGTCAGGAGGATGTGGACTCTTGATCTCAGGATTGTGCGTTTGAAGCCCCACATTGGGTGTACAGATTACTTAAAAATAAATAAAGTGCTATTTTGGTTAATTAAAATACTAATGGAGTACAGAGTTCTAGTATGAAGCTTATGTGAAAGAAAGTGCTTTTTTTTTTTAAGATTTATTTATTTATTTATCTATTTATTTATTTATTTATTTGACAGAGAGAGAGAGAGAGAACACAAGTAGGGGGAGTGGCAGGAAGAGGGAGAGGGAGAAGCAAGCTCCCCGTTGAGCAGAGAGCCCGACGTGAGGCTGGATCCCAGGACCCTGGGATCATGACCTGAGCCAAAGGCGGATGCTTAACAGACTGAGCCACCCAGGCGTCCCTGAAAGTGCTTTTTTAAAAACAGCTTTATTGAGATGTAATTTGCATATCAAGTAATTTACCCATTTAAAGTATATGTTTCAGTGTTTTTAGTATATTTAGAGTTGTGTTACCATCGCACAATCCAATTTTATTTTATTTTTAAAAAGATTTTATTTGAGAGAGAGAGGGAGAGCACGAGTGCGGGGAGGGGCAGAGGGACAAACAGACCCCACCTGAGCACGGAGCCCCCCATCCAGGCTCGATCCCAGGACCCTGAGATCAGGATCTCAGCCGAAGTCAGATGCTTAACCAACTGAGCCACCCAGGTGCCCCACACAATCCAATTTTGGAACATTTAATCACCCCAAAAAGAAACCCCTTACCCATTAGCGGTCACTTCCCATTACCTTTCTCCACCAGCCCTAGGCAGCCACTAATCTACTTTCTGTCTTTGTTCATTTGCCTGTTCCATATAAATGGAATCATATAGGGAAGTGTGTTTTAAGCTCACTCTATCCCTGACTCTAAGTGCTATTACTGATTTCCTTGGAAAGTCTGCTTAGTTACTTCAAGAAACAGGTGAAACTTTCTAGTTTCTATTATGAAAACGGGTATAAATTATCATTTCTGGAAGGTGTGTAGGGAAGTATTAAGTTTGTAAAGGTTGTGCACTCATTGGTTGCATTTTAATTTTTAAAGAACTAGTACACATTGAGAAATTTCTCAATTATGGATTTCATCTTTGTATTTCTACAGCAATGCTCATTATATGTACTTTTCTGTTTATAAACTGAATATGCTTTTACGTCACAGAGAGCATTTCTAACACATATTTCAAATCTTTTGCTGTACAAATTTTCTTGACCTATTACTAATCATAATAGCAGCTAACATTCATATAGCACATTATGGGCCAAGCGCTGTTCTAAGCACTATGCGTGGTCATACATTCCTCACACTCTGTGGGTAGGTGCTGTTATAATGCCCATTTTACCGATGAGGAAACTAAGGACATAATAAGGTTAAATAATTTGCCCATGGTCATACCTTTAGTCACTTGGTAGAGTAAAGATTCACATCCGGGGATCTGGCTCAGACTTGGAGCTCTCGACCATGCTGTTGTGTTGTTCGCTATGATATCGAAAGCTGAAAATTGAAGGTTTTTTTCATCAGGTCTAGTATTTTTAATTGACAGGTATAGTTTTATAAAAGTTAAAACTTCACAAAAACTTAAATAGTTTCCATTTTTTTTCCTCTTCCTTTGAAGATAGTAACTGTTTCCTGCAGGGGAGATTCAGTGAAAGAACATGATGATGAATTAAAACGATCCTTTTTGTATCTGTCAGATTTGCACAATAAAACTCTTGAATTCATGAAAGAAAATAAGTGTACAGACTATTAAGTCCTCAAGAATTTAATGTGTACCTTTCTAACATTTTGTATTTCTCTGCAGTAGTTCCCTCCCCCCCAAGGCTCCCCATGATGTCTGAAACCGTGGGGATAGTACTGAGCCCTATGTATACTATGATTTCCCCATACATAGGGACCTGTGATAAAGTTTAAGTTATAAATTAGGCACAATAAGAGATTAACCACAGTGACTAACAATAAAATGGAACAATTACAATAGTATACTGTAATAAGTTATGTGAATGTGGTCTCCCTCTCAGAATATCTTACACTGTACTCACTCTTCTTGTTCTGGTGATGATGTGAGATGATAACGTGTCTGTGTGACGAGATGAAGGGAGGTGAGTGACGTAGCCATGTGACATAGCCTTAGGCTACTGTTGACCTTCCGATGATACATCAGAAGGAGGATCGTCTGCTTCTGCATCTTGGCTGACCGCGGATAAGTGAAACCTCGGGAGGCGGACCACGGAGAAAGGGGAGAGTGCTGTATTGACCGTGGAAAGTAAAGGGAGGGGCCACTGCTTCCTCAGCAGCTCTGGCGCGGCTACAAGCATAGCAGTTACTTTAGACAAAAAAACCTAGGAAGTTCACTGTCTTTATCCAGAGTGAGAACAATCCTTTGGGGAGAACGCGATTGACATTTTCTTCCTTCAATTTCATTATAGCTTCCTTAGCGTTAATGAATAATAACCATATTTTATAGCATACAGAGCATGTCACCATGAGTGGCACAAATACTTCGTCACTGCCATTTGCCTTGTGTAATCTTCTAATCCGTTTTACCTTGTACGTGCAGATACCGATGTTTATCCAGGACTAGCTGTGTTTTTTCAAAATGCACTTATATTTTTTAGGTAAGTTGCCTAATTTATTTTTTTATTTTTTTGGTGCAACTTGGTGGTTTTATTAAAAAACGGGGACAGGACCCGTGCGCAGAAAGAGCTGCTGCAGTTGCCTGATTTCTTAACCACACCTAAAACATTTAGAGAAATGTCACTTCATTATAAGAGCAGCATATAGAATGTATAAATTCTTCGAATTAGTTACAGTGTATAGAGCTTCTTTGAAAAGGTGAAAATTCCACTATTGTATAAGCGCGTACATAAACCATTTCACTGGGGTCCTGCTATGAGCTAAGAGCTCAGAGCTCAGCCAAATGATTTATATGTATTACGTTTTCAATTCCCATGTAATTGTCTTAAGTACTTACTACTTACAAACCAGGCGGCGTTCCCGTTTTATAGATGAGGGGATGAGGCTCGGAGCCTGCTTAAGGACAAGTAATCGCAGAGCTGGGACTTGAACCCAGACTGCTTCCATAGCCTGTTAAAAAACCATATCAGGTATCTTTATTAAAAAAAGAAAAACAGAAATCAGAATTAATACATATTATGCGTGCTATATATAAAACCTGGTTTGGAAATTGGATTTTTTTTTTATTTTATTTTAAAGATTTTATTTATTTATTTGACAGAGATAGAGACAGCCAGCGAGAGAGGGAACACAAGCAGGGGGAGTGGGAGAGGAAGAAGCAGGCTCATAGCAGAGGAGCCTGATGTGGGGCTCGATCCCATAACGCTGGGATCACGCCCTGAGCCGAAGGCAGGCGCTTAACCGCTGTGCCACCCAGGCGCCCCTGGAAATTGGATTTTTTAAATAAGTTTTTAAGAAAACTAAAAGTAAATATAAAAATAAAACAACATTAGAAGTATTTTTTAGGGGCAGTCTTTTGGAAAAAAAAAAAGAGAGAAAAACCCTACAATGAAGCTTGTGGGGCGCCTGGGTAGCCCAGTCAGTTAAGCACCCGGCTCTTGATCTCAGCTCTGGTCGTGATCTCAGGGTCGTGAGTTCGTACCCTATGTTGGAGCCTACTAATAAAAAAAGTATGACGCTCACATGCTATGCTTTTCAGAATGAATGTCTTTTAATGTGAAGATAAGTATTTTAAGCATCCGTTTGTAAATTCATACCCCCCAACCTCGCGGAATCATTAGACTGTAAGCCTTGAAGCGCTTTGCTTTTGTCACTGTTTTTAAGCAATCTGATTATCGTGCTCACTTCGGCCGCACCTATATTAATCTGATTATGATGTGCTGTGATGTAGTTTTCTGCATATTCATTCTTTTTGGGGTTCATTGAGTTTCTTGGGTCTGTGTGTTTAGTTTTCATCGAATTTGGAATCTTTTCGCCATTATTTCTCAAAGACTTTTTCTGTTCATCGCACTGTCCTTGGAGTCCAGTCACATGTATACTGGGCTGCTTGAGTCACCCCACACCCACGAGTGCTTCGTGTTTTTTTTGTTTTTGTTTTCTGTGTGTATTTCATTCGGCATACTTGCTACTGTTACATCTTCAAGGTCACTCAAAGTGTCCACTGTCACTCGCATCCAGGGTACCTGTCATGTCAGACCTGTGTTTCATCGCCGTTGGCTTGATTTTGCACATTTCTCGTTAACATGCTTAACCCTCCTCCACCTTCATGGACGTATGACGTATGTTTATAACCATGTCAGTGTCCCTCTAATTGTGTCAGTTCTGAGTCTGTTCTTGTTTCTCTTTTCTCTTCATTTTGGGTCCTTTTCCTCCCGGTTGCTTCTTCACATGCAGCCGGTGGGGGGCTGGATTTTTTGGCATTCCTTTAAACAGTTTTGAGCTTTGTTCTGGTGCACTTAGGTCACTTGGAAACAGTTTGGTCCGTTTGAGTCTTGCTTCTTAGCTTTGGAGGGCGGACCTAGAACAGCTCTAGTCTAGGCCTGAGGCGACGCCCTGCACGTGCCGTGGATTCTGAGGCGGCCCACTCCGCTCAGGAGGCTGTGACGTCTTCCCAGCTCTGCGACAGCTCTGGGGAGTTGTTCCTTCCCTTTGCTTGGGTAGTTTCTTCACATTCATCTGCTGACCAGTACTCAGCAGAAGACTCAAGGGGAGCCTCCTGCCCGTTTCCTGCGCTCCCTCACAAACGCCAGCCCCTCTGACCTCCCTGAACTCTCAGCTCCATTCCCTCTGTTAAACTGCTGTGCTCTGCCCTCTTACTGCACCGTGGCCTGGACGCTTGTGGCTTTGAAAGATGTTTGACGGTTTCTGGTGTCTTGTGATCGTGTTTCTTGGCATGTGACCAACAACCTTCTGGGGATACAGTCAAGTTTTCCTAAAGACATCTTAGGTACTCTTCATTTATTTGTTTTATAAGATTTTTATTTATTTATTTGACAGAGAGAGAGAGCACAAGCGGGGGTGGGGAGCAGCAGAGGGAGAGGGAGAAGCAGATTCCCTGCTGAGCAGGGAGCCCACTGCGGGGCTTGATCCCAGGACCCCGGGATCCTGATCTGAGTTGAAGGCAGATGCTTCACCGACTGAGCCACCCAGGCACCCCAGGCACTGTTTAGAGATCAAACTGAAATTCAGATTCAGCCCTTTGTGGGGGTAGATGAGACCAGGTAATTGACAGTTGGACGAAGAGAAACCTTGCACGCGGACAGGCGTGCGCTGGGCGGACTGGCTGCTGCGTCAGCCGCGCCCTCTGCCCAGAGCCTGGCGAGTTGAGCAGCCCGTTCGGTGCCTCCTGTCAGTAGCAGAGCGCAGCTCCGACGTCTTTGGCCACTCTGCCTCTGCTTCCTTCCCAGCTGGCCCTCCCACCCACTGGCCACTCACTTTTGCAGTTTCTTAAGGCTCCAGTCCAGGCCTCTTCTTCCTTCCAGGTGGGCTCCTTTATGCTCAAGACTTCGATTACGGCATATATGCCGACGAGTCACAGAGGTCTGTCTCCACGTCTGAACAGTGTGTCCAGTTTCCTACTTATCTTGTGTGGCTGACATTTCAAATCCAGCACCTCCAGCATGTCCACAGCTCAACTTCTGGTCTCCGCGTGTCCTGCCTCTCTGCTCCTCTCCCACTTTCCCTCCGTACTTGGCTGAGATCATTCCCACTCTTCTTTCAGATCTCAGTGCAGCCACCACTTTCCCGGGAAGACCTTCTTGACCTCTCTAACTCGGCGGATCCTTCTATTCATTCTCTTGTCACCAGGTGCATCGCCTGGAGAGCATTTTTTTGCTGTTGGAATTTGATTGTCTGCCTCAGGCTCTCAGCTCTCTTCGAGAGCCCTGTTGACCTTGTTTTGACTCCTACATTCCTAGCACTTAGCGAGAGCCTGTGGCCTACCCAGGCGTCCGGGTACAGCAATTACATGGAGAAGGAACAAAGAATTGCTGCGTGGTCTATTTTAGGATTCTTCAGTTACTGTAGAAACCCTAATGTTGCCGCTCTGAGAAATGCCCCTTTCCCTTGCAAGTTTCCGATCTGATAACTTTCCAGGCTGTACGAAAGCGTATTTAATCGCGCTTAGCCATCAGGGTCAACAACCCGGTACAAAGCAACCGCATTCGGAGTAGCACCACCGCGGGCTCTATGTTTAGAAATCAATACAAAGGAACCAGGGAGGCACCTGGCAAAGCATATTTAGAAAATGAATTCTTTGTTGCTCGTTCGTGGGCATTGTTTCCTCACGACTTGTTTTCATATCTTTCTAGCACTCTGATCTACAAATTCGGAAGAACTGAAGAGCTGTGGACCTGAGAGCGCTTCTAGATCACGTTTCCTTTTGTTTTATTTGTAGATAAGTTTTTTCTCTCTCAACGTAATTTACACATTGCCAAATGGGATAGATTGTACATTACCTGTTTTGTTTCTTTATACTTTTATGCTCTGAGTTTTGAAATAGTTTTATGAAGTTTCTGTCCTTTTTTAAAATCATTGAATAGATTGTTAATATGTACATAGTACAAAACTATATAGATGGGATGGTGAGTATCGGTTTTTTATTCCTGAAGAGCCAGGGCCGTGTCTTCATGCCATTTTAGAAGTTTTAACTGTTCTGTTTTAGTATCTTTAATTTCAGAAGATGTGTGCAAAAAAAAAAAAAAAAGCTCCATGTATCTGAAAAAAGCACTGAGCCATTAACAAGGGTATTTCAGCAAGTTGTAATTTATTTTGGCTTAAAAATTAGATTTTTTTAAAGGAAAAATGTTTGTTCTTATGTATTAAAGAAGTGGACTTTTATATGAAGATTTTTAAATGCCTGAAGGACTAGTTTGAAAGCCTCTTTTAAAAACAATTTCTCTAACATGACTTTATTTGAGGAGGCATAACACGTGATCAGATACGCTCAGTTGTATATGGTTAATGTGAAAAGGCTTTGAGGCAGCTCAGCAAAATGCTTCTTGTAAAAGCAGCTCCAACGATCTAATGGGGTTCTCTTGGCAGGCTGTTATTTTCTGATATTACAAAATTCAGCATCCAGCAAGTTTGAGACAACTGCAGTTTAAAAGCATGAACCATATAACAAAACCTGGAATAATTAGTTTCAAGATAAAGCACTTCTTCCCAGAGGGAATTATTATGACCTAGTGAAAAATTAGGCATTTCCACCACTTAGTTACCAACTCCAAGTGTCTCTCTCTGCACTAGCTCTCAAACTTTGGGTGAACTCTTCCTGCAAAATAGATCTTTAACCCGAAAGCCCATAATTCCAGTCGAAACCTTCTTTTGCTGAATTTGAAACACTGTTTGTGCACCGTGTGTATTCCTACGAGAGTCGTCAAAGGGAGGGTTGGGTCACTGTTGCTACCCTTCCTTTTTTGTGAGACAGGCTTTGTGTTGCACTTTTTTCCTCCAGAGGGATTTTATAGCACCTTTTGTTGTAAGACAGAGTCGCAGCAATGGTATTAATATGCAGCTTCTAATGCAAACCTTATCTTGCTTTACCCTCTCTGCTCTCTGAGAGGACCTACCGCGCACAGAGTATGAAACGATTGTGGAACGCTGTGCCTTTGTCTAGACACCTCCTTGTTTAATGACTTCTTCCTGTGGTGTTGTTTTTCCCCCCAAATGTCAGTAAACTTTGTCTCGCTTCCAACAACTTGTACAACTAATTACTGGTGGCCACTCTCTTGTAACGTGTTGCAATAAATACTACTTCTCACACATTCTAATATCGTGAAATCAGTTGGAGAAAATGAACCATAAAAATTGGCTTGTTGTTCCTTTTCAGTTATTCGAGTGGACCCGGTCGCAGAAGCAGTTTATCTTTGTGACAGAAAGCGAAATACGTGCTACTCAGACTTGTAAAATGCTGGTAGGAAGGCTAGCGAAGGGCGTGCCCGAAGACCTCCTGAAATAGTGGCTGTTTTCTCTCTTCTTGACTCTGCCATGAATTTATTTTGTAATTGTGAGCAAATCACTTAATTTTCTCTGTTTACTCACTTAAAAAAAGGGGGGGTGATAATGTTCATATCCACCCTTACAGATATTGTAAGAAAAGATGGAGCCCTTCATAATAATTAAAAATAGGTGGGGCGGAGGGAGGGGTGCCTGGGTGGCGTTGTCAAGCATACGACTCTTCATTTCAGCTCAGGTCATGATCTCAGGGTGGTGAGATCGAGCCCCACGTCGGGCTCCACGCTCTGTGGCAATGGCTTTAGATTCTTTCCCCCTCTTCTTCCCCCTCTGCTCCTCGCTGCTTGTGGGTTCTCTCTCTCTCTCTAAAATATATAAATAAAATCTTAAAAAAAGATCTGTGGGATTCCCTTAGTAGAAAGCTCTCCCGGTTACACAGGTTCACTGGTTCTTGAATCTGAGTGTCTTTTGGTGTTGGTATGTAGACCAGTATTACCAGGCGAAATTTTTCCATTATATAAATTTTGATGTGTATTAACATAATGAAGCAGCAGGGTTAAAGAGGGAAAGGTCGATGTTATCAAGCCACATAACATTTGCTACTTGAGCGAGAACCCCACCCAGGTGTTTGACATTGAACTCAGGTTCTCAACATTTTTCCACAATGGAAGGCTTTTCCATCACAACGTCAACTTCATTGTTCCATTTTAGATTTAATTGCTTCCTATGAAATAACCTCTGCCAGTCTTACGAATTAATCCCAATTTTTCCTGCACTCTCTTGTCCTCACACTGTCATTTTGATTGTTTAAAGTTTATAAAAGTTTGGGGTTACTTTTAGACGATCTCAAGTAACAGCTTATTAAATCCTGAGGGAGAAACACCTGATGCTAATTTTATTCTCTGAACAATTAGTCACATTTTGTGGTTCGCTGTGCGTGCAGTTCGGTTAGAGTAATCTCCTCACTGTGTCTGTTCAGACAGGAAAACTTGAAGTAGAAACTACTTGAAGCAGAAATTATCGTTTGAGTTACTTTGTTGATTGTTTTTCTTATTTCTTTGATGGAAAACAAAGGACTAGCCTAGAGGATCTGATAGGTTCAGTGCTTTTCTGAAGAATGATGGAGGAAAATCAGGGTATGCTTATTCAATCCTGGAGTAGATCTTCACCTTAACGGAATTGTGGCAATTTCTGCTTTCACAACCCATTCCTATTTTCCTAAAAAGAGTCTTTATGATAGTTCCATTTTATTAAAAAACGAGCTCAGTTTTATTTTCTTTGATATCTAGACAGCCTTTACTTTTCTTAGTGACCTTTCCCCTCAATTTCATTATGAACAAGCCCAAATATTTTCTTCACCTTTCTTTTCCCTTTCCCTCCGTACCTTCAACTTACAAGCTTTCTAAATGTAATTCTCGTTGTTCAACATAGGTGGGTTTATTTATTTTTTTATGGTTTTATTTATTTGTCAGAGAGCATAGGCAGGGGAAGCTGCAGGCAGAGGGAGAAGCAGGCTCCCTGCTGAGCAAGGACCTCGATGCGGGGCTCCATCCCAGGACCCAGGGATCATGACCTGAGCCAAAGGCAGACGCTTCACCGACTAAGCCACCCAGGTGTCCCAAGATAGGTGGGTCCTGTGAAGTCTCCCCAGCACTGAATTAGCAAATGGTGGCTCATAGGGGAGATACAGGGCTAGGTTAGCCTCTGTCACGTTGTCCTCAAACCATCAAAACGTAACCTTGGTTCATGTGTGTCTGTTGAAAACCACCGTATTTAATATCACTGATTCATTACCCTTGAGCTCAGAACGACTGTATCACTCATGCCTGAAGGAAGCTTGTCTGCCCCGGTGTTCTTTCAGGAAGGCCCATCNTTCACGCGGGAACATCAGCAAAACACCGGAATGGGAGAAATGTGCCGGTAAATCGAGGGCAAAGGGCCCTGGGTCACAGCATGAGCGCTGAAGCAAGAAAAAGGCAGAGTTGCCCGGAGTCCATCTCGGTTGGGTCACGCCGGGCAGGTGACTGCGTTGGGGGCCCCTCTACGCATGTGCGCCCGTGGCCTGAAGGTGCCCGAGTATGGATGGGAGAGCGACAGATCAATATTTTAGCAAGCGGCCCGACTTACAACTAATGAACATCCGCTGTAGCTACAGAGCGCCTGTTGCCCTCATTTTCCTCCAACACCGTGTTCTTTTCCCACCATCATTTCTCTCTCGGCCCATTTCTTTCCTCGCTCCATGCTCTGCCGCCGGCTTCCCATGTCAGGGCCCTGTTGCTTAAGGCCATCTCCCTGCTCCACACTGAGAGCTGACATTTGCTGATGATGTTTGCGGGTGGAATCTGAAGCCGGCCTCACCGAGGCCCGCCCTGTCCTCAGAGGGCAGGGAGAGACCAAAGAAAGGCTACTCCAGGCTGCTAGGTGGCAAGCAAGGGTTTTTTTTAAATTATTTATTTTAGGGAGAGAGAAAATCTCAAGCAGACGCCTGTCTGAGCTTGGAGCCCCACAAGGGACTCGATCCCACCATCCTGAGATCATGACCTGAGCAGAAACCAAGAGTTGGCTGCCCCACCAGTCGAGCCCCCCAGGCGCCCCAGGTGGCAGGTTTCATAAGCAAGGGAACTTGCATACGAGGCTCGAGGCTCGTCTGGGGCAGCAGCAAGATGGATCCCCGCCCCCGCCCCAGCACCACATCTGGAAAATGGATAAAGAGGCCCTGCCCGGGTTCAGTCACGTGCACCACACAGGTGTTCCCAACCCCCCTCACCATCTCCAGACCGTGTTCTTGGAGCAGTCTCCGGGAGCGGGAAAGGCCAGGGGAACCCACATTCCAAGGACGGGGAGGGGGTGACGAGGCTCCGAGGGCCGGGGTCCAGCTCTCAGGTCAGCTGGCAGCCCCATCTTTTCAGTAACCTTCCCCAACAAACACTGCGTCCTACATGTTCTCATTTCACAGCTGGTTTGGAGGTGGGGCCTTCTGTCTGGAGAGGTTAAGTAACCCGCCCTCGGATGGGGGTCCCAGCTCAGGCCCTTCGCTCCTGAGTGCGGGGCCCTGCTCTTCCCTCAGCTGCTGTTCCCCACGCCACCCCACAACACTGGTGGTCCTTGAGAAGAGCAGGTGTCATGGTCAAAGAAGCTCGGGCAATCCTTGGGCTGAACCAGCATAAAACATTTTTTTTCCTGTAAAATTTTTTTCTTTTTTAAGATTTTATTTATTTGAGAGAGAGAGAGCGAGCACATGCAGGTGAGCAGGGGGAGGGAGGGGTAGAGGGGGAGGGAGAGGGACAAGCGAACTCCACACTAAGCTGGGAGCCCAAGGTGGGGCTCGACCCCATGACCCCGAGATCACAACCTGAGAGGAAACCAAGAGTTGAGGACAGAGAAAGGAGGAGGAGGAGTTCCAGTGGCACTGTTCCCAGAGACTTCCGGTTTGGGAGTTGGGGTTCTTGGGGAACCATTTATATCTAGGTTGGTTTACTTCTCCCTAAACCTGGCCCCGCCACGTGTTAGCTCTGTGACCCCAAGGCTGTTTGCACGTTGGGAAGTATTGTTTGAGAATGAACGCGATCAGGTGCCTAGCTTCGTGCCTGGAAACAGCTAAGCGCTCAATAAAAGGGGGCCCTTATCTCTCCCGCAGGCCTTTGCCTGAAGGGAGGGATGTTTCCTTCCTCTTTCTTTTTTTTTTTAATTAATATATTTTTATTATGTTATGTTAGTCACCACACAGTACACCCCTATTCTCATAGTCCATAGTCTCTCATGTTTCATTCCCCCTTCTGATTACCCCCCTTTCTTTATCCCTTTCTTCCCCTACTGATCATTCTAGTTCTTATGTTCCATAGATGAGAGAAATCATATGATAGTTGTCTTTCTCTGCTTGACTTATTTCACTTAGCATTATCTCCTCCAGTGCCGTCCATGTTGCAGCAAATGTTGTGAAATCGTTCTTTCTGATTGCTGGGTGATATTCCATTGTATATATGGACCACATCTTCTTAATCCAGTCATCTGTTGAAGGGCATCTTGGCTCCTTCCACGATTTAGCTATTGTGGACAATGCTGCTATGAACATTGGGGTGCATATGGCCCTTCTCTTCACTACGTCTGTATCTTAATCCATCAAAATCCTAGAGGAGAACATAGGCAGCAACCTCTTTGACATCGGCCACAGCAACTTTTTTCATGACACGTCTCCAAAGGCAAGAGAAACAGAAGAAAAAATGAACTTGTGGGACTTCATCAAGATAAAAAGCTCCTTCCTCTTTCGATGGCTTTTAGCCTCTGGCACAAGGTGGCGTCCTACCTTTAAGAAAACTGTCAGGAGTCCTTTGGGTTTTGCTTGCTTTCGAGCCTGCCTGTGCTTATGTTTTCATAGTGGCTTAAACACAGCTGTGTCATCTTACATAGGGTTTTCAGATGGTCAGCTATGCCTCTTCGAGGTATTTTAAACTTCTACAAGCAGGTGTGGCAGGGGCCTTCTAGACCCTCAGGGATGATGCAGAGAGCACCCGTCTTTGATTTGGGAGCACCTATTCCAAGTGCCAAAAAGTGTTCAGGATGATGTTAAGTGTATTTGCCTCCATTCTGAAAGCTGTGACTTTATTTAAAAAAAAAAATTTTTTTTTAAGATTATATTTGAGAGAGAGAGAGAGAGGGCACGTGCCAGCGAATGCACCAGCAGGGGGAGCAGGAGAAGCAGACAGACTCCCCGCAGAGCAGGGAGCCCGATGCGATGCGGGGCTCGAGGTGGGGCTCGATCTCAGGACCCTGGGATCGTGAACTGAGCCAAAGGCACACGCTTCACTGACGGAGTCACCCAGGCGCCCCAACTCAGAGAATTCCTATACATGCTTCAGATTCTCCAAATATAAACATTTTACATTTGCTTTAGTCTATTTTTGTTTTCTGAGATGTTTGACAGTAATGCTGCAGGTGTGATGCCTTTTCACCCTTGACTATTTCTGTGTCCATCTCCCCCAGCCCGAAGTGCTGTACATACAATACCAAGGTCAGGAGGTTAACACTGATACAGCACAAGGCACCGTATCCAAATGTTGCCAATTGCCCCGCTTCTGTCAACGAGCGTTTTCCTGTTCCAGAATCCAGTCCCTGAGCATACAGTGCTCTTGCTCACGTGTCCCCTCAGGGGCTCTCGGCTGAGCAATTCGTCATCCTTTGTCTTTCATGACTCAGCATTTTTGAAGCATGCAGACCAGTTCCTTGTTTTGTAGATTGCCCCTCAATTTAAGTTCGAGTGATGTTACCTCGCAGTTACAGGTGATGTGTTTTTGGCAGGAGCACGGCAGAAGCCCCGTCTGTCATGTTTCAGTACTCCTCTCAGCGACCACTGACACTGTCCCCTCCCGGCGGTGTCCAGCTGCTCTCTTCTCCTTTGTAATTAACTTAGGTAACCGGTGCGGACAGAGACCGATTAACTTAATAAATAGAACAAACTCAGATGTGTTTACTAACAGCAGTATGTGGAGTCAAAGGAAAGTAGGTGGCCCTGGGACAGGACGGATGGGATGTACATGTGTGTGTAGTGAATTATAATCCTTCCCTTACATATATAAAGCTTCTCATCCGCTTGTAGATAAACCCAGATGTGGAGGCGGGCCTGGCGAAAGAGGAAGGGGGTCCAGCCGCACCCTGAGATCTGCTAGTGTTCAGTCCCTTACGTCTCAGTTTCTCTAGGGCCAGAGCACGGCACTTTCATCGTATATGAAAATTGTGATATTATGTCATTGTAAGAAGGAACAGTCTCATAGAAAATGTCTGGAAAACAGTAGAAAGAAATTTACATTACCATCTAAAGTGTACTGGTGGCATTTGGTGTATACTATGTTGTATTTATTTATTTTTAAAGATTGTATTTATTTATTTGAGAGAGAGCATAAGCAGGGGGAGGGACAGAAGGAGAGAGAGAAGCAGATTCTCCGCTGAGCAGGGAGCCTGACGTGGGGCTTGATCTCAGGACCCTGAGATGATGACCTGAGCTGAACACAGATGCTAAACCGACTGAGCCTCCCAGGCGCCCCTGGTGTATACTGAGTTTTAAATCTGATTTTGCAGGTTAACATGGAAACCTCAGCGTTACTTTTGAGAGTGTTGCATGAGAAAATTCTAAGTCTCAAAGGAACCAAATGTATTTTTGGAACTTCAGGGGCTTACCAATCAGGATTATTAATATTTGCTGTGTACATTTGTGATCTGTGTATGTACATGTCAGTGCTAGGGTTGTGCACTGCACAACCTCTGCAGTTGCATGTATGGCCTTGACTTTGCTACATAGTCATTGGCGAGGGGCTGGCCCCTTGAGAAGTGTCTGGGGGACCCTGGAGGTACACACAGTCATATGAAGCTTCACAGCAACACTTTAGAAAGGAACTAGTTAAGAAACCTAATGGTATAATTGATTCATTGAATTGTGTGCCAACCCCTTACACCCGCCCATTCACGAGGACCTCGGCGTCCTATCTGGACTCATCAGCTCTTCAAGGGTTTAGGCCTTCTCTATAAAAAATATACTTAGTACCCACACCGACTGTGTCCAACACCTGAATGCAAAAACGAAACAAGCCTAATTCATATTCAATATAAATTGTTAATTCATACCACTATTCAGTAACAAGGAAAAATATTTAATATCTTTTGTAAGTGAGTTTATGTTTTAACGAGGGGTGTGTATGCAAATAAGCCTTGGGGTCTGCCTCTCCCCTTTTTTTAATGATTGGGGGGCCCAGAGAAGCCACTACGGCCTGTGTTTCTACCCTGGGATGGAATTCTAGGCAGCGCGGCTCTCTGTCTTCCCAGGGTGCAGATGAAGAGCCAGCACTGCCCAGAGCCCTCTGCAGCAGCGAGCGGCTGACCCCACAGCCGGGTCACTGGTACCCGCTCCGACCAGCTTGCGAGCTTGCGAGCGCTCCCCGTGCAGCGGGCCGTCTTCCCCCACCACCGCTGGAAGCGAGGAGGAAGGAATCCCTTCTCCTGCGCTCCCATCAGCGAGCCCTTGCTTCTTAAGAGGGTCTGCACTGAAGAGCAGGGGTCTGACTGCATCCTGGGAAATGCCTGGCTGGATTCTCACTCCCACCAGACGGCAAGGACAGGTTGGGATGCTCACAACTAAAATATAGGCTTTTTGGGATACAGCAAACTGATTTTGGGGGGACCCTGGGGTGCCTCAAAGGGGTATATAGTTGTTTTCCAGTAGCCAAAGGAAGCAAAACAAGTGACTACGCAGATGTATTAAAACACTGGGGACAGAGGCGCCTGGGTGGCTCAGTCGGTTGAGCATCTGCCTTCCGCTCAGGTCATGATCCTGGGGTCCTGGGATCGAGCCCACGTTGGGCTCTCTGCTCAGCGGGGAGTCTGCTTCTCTCTCTCCGTCTCTGCTCCCCACATGTACTCGCTCGCTCTCTCTCAAATAAATAAAATCTTAAAAAACAAAACAAAACAAAAAACCCACTAAGGACAGAAATAAGTGATTGTAAATGAAATAAGAGTCACAAAGGCGGATGCCCCAAGCGCCGGCCAGAGACTGGGATGTTCCCAACACTGGCGATTGCTGGGTGACCTGGCAGTGGCCATTTCGCCCGTGCCTTAGCCCGTGTCCTACGGATCCAGAGAAAGTCGTCTTCCTCTGCACCACCCTGCCTCCGACTCCTGCCGGGACTCCCTCCCCCACCCCCATGCCCGGCGGCTCCTCCCCCCATGGGCCTCAGCACCACCCAGAGTAACAGGGGTCCCCCAGCCGCCGTCCTGGAGGCGAGCGGCACGGCCGGGCACCGTGGGGCCCCCAGGGGGCGCTATGCTCAGCGCAGGAACACCGGACGCTTGGGTTTGCTTGGACAATTGGTCGCGCTTGAAAGCGAAGTGTCTTGGAAGTCGGATGTCTGATTCACAGAAACATAGGGCAGAGGTGGCCTTGTTCCAACGAATCCATCATCTCTGGGCGCCCTATTCGTGGTCGAGGGCCCACTCGCCTCCACGGCCCTGCACACTCCTACACTCTGCCCCCAGCCTGCTCTGGAACACAGTCCGTAAGGTGCTTTGTGGAATATACGCGAAAATTCAATCCCTCTTCTCCCGGGTAATACGTGAGCCCCGAGTAGGAGAATCAGCGTCAAGCGGTGTCTTGCAGGGACATTTAAATAACGGGAGCGGGTCCGTTTTCTCCTGTATAGTGAACACTTCATGGGAGAGATCAAGGGGCATCAGATACTTTTGGGAAAGGGTCAGACAGGAAATATTTTAGGCTCCGTAGGCCACCTCAGTTCTGCCCAGCGGTGCAAGATCAGCCAGCGATGGTACAGCCAGAGTGAGCACCACTGAGTTCCAAGCAAGGTTTATTTACAGACGCTGAAATTTAAATTCCACGTACCTTCCATGTGTGATGAAATACTATTCTCTTGATGTTTTTCCTCCTGACCATTTAAAGGTGTGGGAACTATTCTTAGCTACGAATACCGGGAGCAGGCTGGACCTGCTGAATGGCCTGCAGTGTGCCTTGTCGTAAATGATTTGAGAAGATTGCTTCTGACTCATTTTATGGTTACTTAGCTGGACTAGAAACTGCAAGTCCCGAGTTAGCGTAAGTATGAACTCCACTGACTAGCCCTGCCTGTTGCAAAGCAGAACCAGGTGGTTCGGGGGAAGATAAATAGAAAAGGAGAATCTTCCTCAACCAGCTCCTGTCTTTTTCCCCTGGATCATAGGCCAGCCCCCCGCCTCCTCGGGGTGTTCACCGAGTTAGGCGGTGGAGTGGGGCGCAGAGAGACAGCGTGTGCGGTGTTACTGGTACCCTCTCCCCTCTGACGCAGTGACGGGGTGAGCCTAGCCCCACACAGCCCCTGGGAGCGCTGCTGGCTCTGGGCTTGGCCTCTGAGTCTGTCGTGAACTTAAGCCGCTGCCTTCAACTAAGAAGGGCCTTTCTGGGCCTGAACCACACTGACCTCCTGCTCCAGGCCGCTGGACGGATTCTGCCCCGAAGCCAGGTCAGCCTTATCAGAATCTGGTCCCCGGAGCCAACCTGCTGGCCCCCGACCCGCTGGAACCAACTCCCTTCCACACAGGGGGGCCCACAGGCGCTTCCTAACAGAGCTGACCTGTCCCCCTTTCTGTTGGGCTCAGACTCTGAGCCTGCTTTCTGCAGCATACATGCATGTCCTCCTACCCTCCCGGGGCTTCACCCCACGGCCCCAAAGAGGAAGCTCCTCTCTCTTAAATCCCTTCAAGGATCTGAGGTATGGGTTCATAGTCTCCACCTACCAGCTCTTCCTCCAAACCGGTCCCGACGAAGGGGCACCTAATAGATGCTAAGAGTCACAGAAACAGATTTTTAATCCAAAGCCTTTGAACCAAAGAACCTGTCAATACTTACAGGATCAGAAGACGCGCATGCCCAGTGGGTATCCCCTGGACCGTCAGCGAATTCTCTTTCCTGCCTACAAGCCCCTGCCTTCGTCAATACACGAGTCATCTCGGGCGACGTGCTCATGCAGCTTCTGAAAGTCCCCTTTATACCTTCCTAAGGGACCAAGGGACACACGTAGACAGTTTTCGCTGAGTGACCATGAAGCCTTGGGAGCTCAACTGGCTGTTACTTAAGAAAAATGAAATTTAGAGAGAGTCATCTTAAGTTGACACTTTGTAGGAAAAACAAACAAACAAACAACTTTGCAGAGATGAAGGAGGCCAAAGTAAGAAAGTAAAGTGGAAAAGAGAAACTTCACACTGACTTTTAAAAAGTTAATTACACAGTCTTTTATTCCTAGCTTGAAAAAAAAAAAGCCTTAAGTCACTAGGAAACTATTTACAAGACTAATCACATTTTAAACCGGGTGACTGGATAGGAAGAAGGGCCACTTAATGCCCCCTCTTGGGACAGCCTGGGACAGGTGACATGATCTGCCCGAGGGGCTGCGTCAAGGAGAGGACCCCGTGTCCTGGCTGCCGACGAACAAAATGTCCAAGGCGTGCCAGAGCCGTTTGGCTAACAAATGATTACATGTCTTTTTAGTGTTTAAGAGAAATCTTAATTTTTCTGGGATATCTCTGTAGAATCATTCTAGAAACTTGTATGATTAGAAAACTCTTAGTTTAAAGAAAAAAAAAGCTTGGCGCCCCCCATGAGACCCGTTACATCTTCTCAGACACTGATGGGCCTTTTGAGGACAGGAATATGGGATTCTGGGCTCCAGAAAGTCCTGACAGGAACACCAGCAGCTTCATCGGCTCAGAGCCCTCATCCCACAGGCTGGCAGACCGGACCAGAGTTTGGGTTCAAAGTGCTTTGGGGAGCAGCTTCTCGATCCTTCTCTGCAAACGAAATGACGGACACAGAGTCCCAGGCATCATCCGTTGGTGACGTGTCCTTGTCCAGGGCCTCTAAGATAGGCTGGCTCGGGTCCTTTAAATACTTGAAAAGGTTGAAAACCAACAGCGGCATTAGTTTTCAGTTCCACACAGACCTTCTGCCGACTTTCAGGCGGCACGGCCCTGCCTTACTCCGGCGCACCTCCCTACCCTGACCCCCGCTGAAACAGCTTCCCGAACAAGAGCTCCTCCCGTCAGCAGTAACCTTACCAGGAATCGGAGGGCCAACCATGGTCACACCACACCTCGGGAAAAGCACGGTGTGACTTCCTGCCCTTGGTGCAGCCTTGGGGACTGTTCTGCCCCAAGTGGCTCTGGAACTCTACCTTCCCAGTGAGGGGGCACGAGGGGCCTCCAGTTCACCCCTCAAGGGAGAAAAGGGGGACAGTCGGCCAGTGTTTTCCTTAGCCCCTCCACCTATCCATCACTTGCACCTCACACAACACACACCAAGCAGAGAAGCAGGGAGAGACGCAGGGGGCCTCATGGTGCCCCCACCCCCGCCCGTTCCCTCCGGCCTCTGCTCCAGGCTGAACCACAACTTCGCTGCTGAGTGACCGAGAAAACTCCTGCCTCGCTCTCGGACGTGCCGAGAAGACACCGAAACACACAGTGACTGCGAGCTGACTGATGACAGGAACGTAAGCCAATCATGTGCGCTTCTGAAACCTCAAAAATACAAGTGAAACCTGATTCATTTTTCTTGTGTAACTTCAGTGCCCTTTGGTATCTATTTTTCACACTTTCCCAGGAAAGTGAACCGAAAGACTCTTGTTCTGACTCCACACCCCAGAGGAACAGCTAGTAGCAAATTCACTTCAGAGGGACCTGCTGGGGGTTCTTCTGTGGGAGAGAGATTCATGCAAGTAAGATTCTGAGACCCACTGAGGCTGTTAGTGTGTGAAAACATTAACCAAGGAAGGTTTGGGGTGGTTGTTTTTTTTGTTTTGTGGTAACACTTAACATGAGTTCTACCCTCTTAACAGCTTCTTAAGCGCACCGTGCAGTACTAACCCTAGGCCCGATGATGTGCAGATCTCCAGAACTTACTCATCCCGCGTGACTGGAACTTCATGCCCGTTGAACAGCAGCCCCCTGGGTCCCTCTCCCCCGGCCCCCAGAAACCACATTCTACCGCTGCTTCTATGAGGTGGACTATTCTAGAAGCCTCATGGAAGTGGAATCACGCAGTATCTGTATGGAGGGTCTGGTGGGGAACTTCACATGTAATTTGCGTTATGTCTGGGCACTTTACCTCAGGCAGATGAAGGAAGATAAGGGACTCCAGCTCTTTCTAGAAGCATGACTCTTTCTCTACAGACTTGGACCTTACGTAACACCGATTCCTTCTAGATGTAACAGAGTAAGATTCTGTTTCCAGTACCTTTACCCCAATTTTACTGCTAATAAACCTCTAGAAACAAATACTTTTAAAGAATCTTCCA
The DNA here is from genome assembly GCF_017311325.1 of Ursus maritimus. Classification (NCBI taxonomy): domain Eukaryota; kingdom Metazoa; phylum Chordata; class Mammalia; order Carnivora; family Ursidae; genus Ursus; species Ursus maritimus. The sequence continues at coordinate 11,525,185 of NW_024426552.1, forward strand.
TCAGCCCCCTTGGAGGGCTTGGCCACCTCAGGGAGCCTCGGGGGCACGGGCTGTGCAAGAAATCAACCTCCCACGAGACTCGGTCCACCCGTCTTCCTCAGGTCTTTCAAGATACCAGTAACATGCAGCGAGCTCTCGGCGTGCAAGGCTCTGCACTGACAGCCGGGGTGCATTTACTCCAGAATCCTCCTAAGTGCGCAGCTCACACTCTAGATCCCTGTCTTCACTGCCTTCCCACCCTCTGCCAGGCGTCCTGGGGGCTTTCTCCGCAAGGCGCAGGTCTCACGCGCTGCTACAGGCCATCTCTTGGCCACGCCAGGACACCTTGTTCACCAACCTCATGCCATTAAAAAAAATTGTTTTAAATTGTGGTGAAACACACATAACATAGAATTTTCATCTTAACCATTTTTAAGTGGTATAAAATACATTCGCATGGGTTGTACAACCCTCACCACCATCTCCGAACTGTTCTAATTTTGCAAAACTAGAACTCTATCCCCCATTAAACACTAACTCCCCATCTCCCCCTCCCCACCCCGACCACCCCACTGCTCTACTTTCAGTCTCTGTGAATCTGACTCCTCGAAGTACCTCGTTAAGTGGGACCACACGGTATTTGTGGTTTTGTGACGGGCTTATTTCACCTAGCGTAATCTCCTCAAGGTTCGCCCGTGTTGTCGCCTGTGTCAGAATCTCCTTTCTTTTTACGGCTGAATAACATTCCGTTGTGTGGATAGAACACATTTTTGTTTATCCATTCATTCACTGCTTCCACCATTTGGCTGTTGTGAATAAAGCTGCTATGAACATGGGTGTACAAAGAACCCTGTACCAGTTTTTTTTTTTTTCAAGTAGGCTCCACACCCAGCGTGGAGCCCAACGTGGGGCTCGAACTCACCACCGTGAGATCAAAACCTGAGCCAAGGGGCGCCTGGGTGGCACAGCGGTTAGGCGTCTGCCTTCGGCTCAGGGCGTGATCCCGGCGTTGTGGGATCGAGCCCCACATCGGGCTCCTCCGCTATGAGCCTGCTTCTTCCTCTCCCACTCCCCCTGCTTGTGTTCCCTCTCTCGCTGGCTGTCTCTATCTCTGTCGAATAAATAAATAAAATCTTTAAAAAAAAAAAAACAAAAACCTGAGCCAAGATCAAGAGTTGGACGCTCAACCGACTGAGCCACCCAGGCGCCCCTACCCTGTACCACTTTTAACCCCACTCTCTGTGTCCATGGCTTTGTCCACTGCCGCACTCCTGGGCGTTACCAGGGCCCACGGAGGGCTGACTTGTCACCCGCTAGATATGTGCACACGTACCTCTTCGATTTGTGACGGGATGCTCGGCGGAGAGTGAAACCAGTATTTTACCAGGCCTTTGTATCTCAGGACCAGAAAGAAACAGGCCCCCGCCAGCGCCGACAGCAACAGAAAGATGCCCACGGCAATCACGATGACTTGTTGCAGCCTGGTAGTGGCTTAAAAAGATGACGTGAGAGTGAACAAGAGGCCCATCCCGCACACGACACAAACACCAGGTCATTCTTCACCTGCCAGCTGCTTAGATGCTGTCCGCGTCCTCGTGCAGTGCACACATACTGTCCCTCCTCCGCCCAGCCTCACGTGTTCGAGCGCGTAACTAGTAAAAGCAGTCCCACAGTCCAGCAGTGTTAGCTCCCTGGTGGCGCTATTGCCGTGGGTCTCAGCATGAGCTGGTTAGACCTACTTGCACGCTGGCTTCTCGTCCCTTCTCTCTGGGTGCCACCCCTCCTACCACCCTCCACCTCGTACCAGCCCCGGGTTCACTACTTGGGGAGGATTCTTGTCCCAGCTCAGAAAGGACGCAAGAAGGCATGTGTTACCATCCATTGTTGTTTCGTAGCAAGATACGTTGCTTAAATGTCCGGGCCTCGAGATGTTGTAGTGCGTCCAAATCAGATGTGCCCTCACTTGTAAACAGTATTCTCTCAAGGGTTTCAAGCCATTCAACACGATGGAGTTGCTCCTGAAAGGACCTTCAACCTACGTAAAAAACGCCAACAGGCACATGTGAAAATGACCCAAAGAGACGAGGTCGAGCTACTTCCAGCTCTTCTGATGTTTCCTCAAATCCACAGGGAACACCAGCACCAAAGAACAAAGAGATTCTGTTTGAAAGAGTCGCTGGCTTGCAGTGGACACATTTTATGTGTGAAATCTGGTGAACGGTGTGGAGAAAGATGCCGATGGCTTCAGAGCTGTGTTCCTGGCTGTGGGGACGCAGAGGGCCCACTGTAGCCACGGAGGGTCTGCCACCGGCATTTAGCAAATCCCAATGTCTGGGATGACATTTTCTCCTTAAATGGGGCGCCTGGGTGGCTCAGTCAGTTAAGCTTCCGACTCTCGGTTTCAGCTCAGGTCATGATCGCAGGGTGGTAAGATCGAGCCCCACGTCAGGCTCCATGCTCAGTGGGGAGTCTGCTCATCCCTCCCTCCCCCCTGCACTCTCTCCCTCTCTCTCTCTAAAATACATAAATAAAATCTTAAAAAAAAAAGTGCTTCAATGCCCAGCGCGTTTACTTTAAATCATTATTTTGTACTTCACGGTTAATATATTCAAGATACTTCGAGCTGGTCAACGAACAGAGAAAAATAATCATCATGGGAAATAATGTTCCTTTAGCTCTGAGTCTGCTTTTAGTTTTAACTGAAATGTGCTGATGCCTCTGACAGAGTTTTGGTCAACATGATATCTGTGAGTTATGTAATCGGGACACAGCTGGATCCCAGACTCTCGGAGATTCTGTCTCCTCCCCACATCTAGTCCTTGCTGCTGCCTCCCTCAGCCTCGTCCACCCCCTCTGGATCCCTCTAGTCAATGGCTTCTCGCTCTCCTGGGCAGTTGCCATTGTTCCACAGGGAAAGGAGGGACAGATATATAGGATATATGTTTATATACATAGGATATAGCAGTACGGGATTTCTTACAAGGGGATTGCTTTCCTATTTTGAGATGTAATAGAAAATGCTACAGGGGCACCTCGGTGGCTCAGCCATTAAGCATCTGCCTTCGGCTCAGGGAGGGATCCCAGGGTCCTTGGATCAAGCCCTGCATCGGGCTCCCTGCTCTGCTGGGAGCCTGTTTCTCCCTCTCCCACTCCCCCTGCTTGTGTTCCCTGTCTCACTGTCTCTGTCAAATAAATAAATAAAATCTTAAAAAAAAAAAAAAGAAAAAGAAAATGCTACAGCCATTGAGTCACATATGCTCAGTAACACAGAGATGAAGCTGTTCTGCTGTTGACCGAAAACGGGCGGATTATTCAATAGTATGTAGAGAGCAGCTTATTTTTAAACATATAAAATAATCATTATTTGGAATAATGGGATCATCGATGATTTTTTTCCTTCTGTTTAATGGTGACAGACTGCCAGGGTAGAGGAGACAGATTTTTGCTGGTGATGCCACATAAAGCAATTTTTTAAAAGATTTATTTATTTGAGAGAGAGAGAGAACAAGTGTGGTGGGGGAGGGGCAGAGGGAGGGAGAGAGGGAGAATCGCAAGCCGATTCCCTGCTGAGTGTGGAGCCCTACTAGGGCTCGATCCCACGAGCCAGAGATCACCAGCTGAGCCCAAACCAAGAGTTCGGCACCTAACCGGCTGCACCATCCAGGCACCCCACCGCGTGAAGCAATTTTAAGTACAAACTTCCTTTGGGGGTGACTTCAGCCACCAGTTGGCATTACTAGAATTCAGAATCACAGACTACAGAGACACGAGACCACTGTCCTGGGAGGGCCTGCCTGCCAGGCTAACCATAGCTGGCATCTGGGAACTTGGAATCCTGAACGGTCCCTGCCATTCCCTAACTAATGTCGGCAGCTTGTGGTAAAAACGTTTTCTGTGCCAAACACCTGCTGTCTTAGAAGTCTGGAATTTTGATCTATGCTGGGGACAAGAGGCCTGTATTTCCAGTAAAACCCCTGGGCACTGAGTCTCTGCTAGGCTTCCCTGGTAGACAATATTTCACGTGTTGTCACAGTTTGCTGTTGGAGGAATTAAGTGTGTCCTCTCTGAGTCTTTCGGGGAAGGTTCTTGGAAGCTTGTATCTGGCTTCCTCTGGAGTTTGGCCTGTGTGCCTCTTCCCCTTGCTGATTTTACTTCATGTTCTTCTTCTATAATAAACCATGGCCATGAAAGCAACCATATGCCAAGTCCCATGGGTCCTTCCAGCAAATCTAGGGGCTAGTCTTGGGGACACAGACTCACAGCAGGAATGGAGATATTTTGGTGGCTCTCAGACTCATTTGAGCCCTAAAATCTTTTGTTCACAGAAGTCCAAAGTAGAGCTGCTCTGGTAGACAAGGGAGAAAGGGGAAACCCTTCTGGAATCTTCCAGGCCTTCTCTATTCCAGTTGACCAGATCTTGACCTCTTGATTCAGAGAAATGGTTAGTTCTTTTTTCCCCTTGGGTTAAGAGTCTATTCTTCAGTGAGTTTTGCCTTCCTCAATGTTTTAAGATTCACCATAAAGAAATGAGGAAGAAGTACAAATGTGAAGTATGTGGGAGAAGCTCTTCAGAGCCTGGGGGTGCCTGGGTGGCTCAGTCGGTGAGGCGTCTGTCTTTGGCTTAGGGCAGGATCTCGAGGTCCTGGGATCCCCGTGTGGGGGAGCAGGGAGCCTGCTTCTCCCTCTCCCTCTGCTCCTCCCCCTGCTTGTGCATGCTCTCTCTCTCTCTCTCTGACAAATAAATAAGTAAAAACTTAAAAAAGAAAAAAAGAAAACAACTGCCAAGCATGGAGTCTGGGCTCGGACGTCTCCGCACCGATGTGCTAGCTGTCAGCTGCTGACCTTGGGCAACTTACTCAACCCACTGGTTTTCCTTCTCTGTGAAAGACTTAATGAGAGGATGTATCTAAAATGCCTGGCCCAGGGCCCAACTCAAAGGAAGCTCTCGAGAAACACAAGCTCTCATTATTATAAAAAAACTATAATCACCTTAAATTTATACAGCGATGAATGTCAGTTATATCACCATAAAACCGGAAAACAAAAAACACAACAACAGTTCTAAGACTGTTGAGTTTGGGAAACCCTGAGGCTTACATAGATAATAAAACCTCACGATACTCAGCTTGGATAATCAGGCACTGCGGATGACTGAAGGCCAGCTTCTTCCCTTGTACTTTGTAGGGCTGACCAGGCCCTGCCCGTCTGACGCATCTCTGTCAGCCTAACGGCCCGCCGCAGCCCCTCCTGCATTTTTTTTTTTTTAAGATTTTTTTATTTATTTATGTGACAGAGAGACAGCCAGCGAGAGAGGGAACACAAGCAGGGGAGTGGGGGAGGAAGAAGCAGGCTCCCAGCGGAGGAGCCTGATGTGGGGCTCCATCCCATAACGCCGGGATCACGCCCTGAGCCGAAGGCAGACGCTTAACCGCTGTGCCACCCAGGCGTCCCCCCTCCTGCATTTCTGACAGACCCTAGCACCTGCAGTTCCCCAGACGTCCCGAACCTTCCCCCACCCTCCGTCCTCTTCCCTACAAGGCTCTCTCTCCTCGCAGTAGACTTTTTGCATGTCCACATACGTTCTCTTTGCAAATCACTCAAACCAAAGCAATTTCTATAAACCTTGCAGACTGCAGGGGTGGATTCCTTGTTGTAGAAACAGGCCCTCTAGAACCTTCTCCAGGCTTTTGAGGGCCCCAGGGGCTCTGTGCATACCCCAAACAACGGGGAATAACGTGCTGTCAGGCAGAGAGGGGCCTTCAGAGCCACCTGGCAGAAGGCAAGGCTCAGCATAGGGAGCAGAAGCTCAGGTCTTGAGGGGAAGGATTAAACCCGATTCAGGGCTCAGACTCTAAGGCAACACTGAGATGCTCTGTCCTCCTTGTCCAGTTTCAAGTTTACTTTCTTTTGCTCTATCAGGAAGTCCAAAGGAAAGAAAATCAACACAAAGTAGAAAAATGCTCTTGCCTTTTGGATTCCTGCCTTTTCCCAGTAATGGACATAATACTGAAAAGTGGCCTTGGAGGCAGGGATGTCGAAGGGAGAGGAGAACCTGACGATCAGGGAACCTTCTCCTGGGGTCACCCAGACGTTCTCAGGAGGTCCAACGGTCACTGAAATACAGTAACGAACACAAACACAAAATATAAATATATACACATATATATGCTTTACATATAACACAATATACAATCTTTTTTTTATTTTTTAATTAAATTCAATTAATCATCATATAATGTATTATGGGTTTCAGAAGTAGAGGTCAGTGATTCATCAGTTGCATACAACACCCAGTGCTCATTATGTCACGTGCCCTCCTTAATGCCCATCCCCCAGTTACCCCATCCTTCCACCCCCCTCCCCTCCAGCAACCCTTATTTTATTTCCTAGAGTTAAGCATCTTTTATGGTTTGGTTCCCTCTCTGATTGCATCTTGTTTTATTTTCTCCTCTCACACATAATTTTATATAATATACTGTGTGTGTACACACACACACACACACACACACACACACACACATTTATAAATGCAATGAGATCGCATTCAGGCACACAAGACTCCCTGACACTGCTCTGGGCACAAGCTTCACGTGGAAGGCCACGGGGCAGGAAGCCCAATGCCAGGGGCTTCTCATCTTCGGCGGCAGGAGGGCCCTTGCGGGAGTCCACGCGGTGGCCTAGAGCCAGTCTCTCCACCTCCCCACCCCCACCCCAGGACACAGCTTCCATGCAAAGAGCGAGACCCCCAACAGGCCAGTACAGGAGCCTCCCAGGCTTAAAAGCCCCAAGAGCCAGTATCTCTTAATGACAACAGGAAGAAGTTTCCAGAGTCCCTGCGAGGGACACGCGCAGTTACAAGAACTGCCGCTCTCAGCTGAAGACATGGCTCCCTAACAGGTATTTAAGAGGGCCCCAAGGCAGGTGCCGTTTGTCAATCAGGGCTCATTTTGCCATCAGCGACGCCGCCTAGGAACCTGGCTGCCAGCCACCTTGATCAGGTTTCCAGAGAAACAGCTGGGAGGTTAACCAAAGATCAGATTTTCGTGCAGAGGGGGACAGGATTTTGTTACCCTTACCTACCACCTAGCTCTTTTGTATATTTATTTTTAATATCCATTCCTATAATTTCTTTATAAATGAACAAAAGTGGTATTAATAAACCTTTAAATCTGCGTCTCCCAGCTTCTTGTCAGACTACGTTTAAATGTAGTACCAGAGCGATCTTGCCGTCGGAAGTCTGTTCGTTGGAGCTTTTCATATAGTTCACGGGACAGCCCAGGACTGTGAGTCAAACACGTTATAAAGGAAGGGTTCCAGCATTTATCAGACAAGCACTTCAGACTGAGAGTAGCTTGGGCTACAGCGATGGGAGCTGAGCACACGTCAGCCTCGGACTTTACAAGTGAGGGGCAGGGGACGACTTCCCAGCCGGGAACCACCGGGGAACAGGGCTGCCCCGCTCAGGCCGGGAGGACAGGGCTGCTGGCTGGCACCGGACAAGTGACTATCCCAACAGGCCCTGCTTCCGTTCCCGGTCCTCTTCTCCCGGGCCAGGGCCGGGGACCGCCATTACTCTCTCTTTTTTTCTTGACTAATTCCCACCTAGATGACATTGCACAGCTCAGATGTGTGCTGGTTCTCTGCACAAGGACACCTGACTTGTCCGCGGTAAATGCCCAGCTCGCGGGGACTGCACTGTCTGCTCTCTCCATCCCGGCGTCGTCCGGCACAAACGGTTGACTGCTCTTCTTAGTTTCCTATTGCAGACGATCCCGAGCAGGAAGGGGAGGGAAGATCCTAACAACAACTCATGGCCTCATCACCCCGACTTTTACCCACCGTTGAGGTCATGGCCAATTTTATTCCCCTCACCCCCTTTGCCCTCAGGCCTCCACTCTCTAGATTATTCTGGATTTCATGTGTAAATACTCCAGTATGAGTCTCTAAAGGATAGGACACCCTCCCCCCTTTTAAAAACATAAAAATACCATGATAACACCTAAGATAAACTAAAAATAATTGCTTACTAGATGGTCGAATAGCTAGACAGTGACCACATTTCCTCAACGGTCTTCTACCTCTGTTGAGTTTGTTGGGATCAGAACCCCATACTTTGGTTGCCTAAACCATGAACACCAAAGAAACCTGGGACACAGCCGGCCGGGTGAGAAATGAACCGCGTAAGGAGCGGATGTACAAACTAGTATCTGTCAATTCTTATGCCCCCTTCCAAGTTCTGGGAGCACATATGCTCGTTCAACCAAGCTTTACAGCGTATCCACGAGGGGCCAGGCACTGTTCAAGGCCGAATGAAAGTCTTTCTTGAACATAAAGGAAGTTGTGCCAAAGAGATGAGGGTGATCACTGAAGCCAATAAGCTAGTGTCCCATCCAGCCCAGAGGTCAGCAAACTCTTTTGGTAAAGCGCCCTAGTAAATTAGGCTTCGCGGGCCAGGCAATCCCTGTTGCAACTGTTCAACTCTACCGCTCTGGCTTGAAAGCATCCACAGACCACACATTATTAAAAGGTGGTGAAACTGTGCTCTAATAAAACTTATTTACAACAGGTTGGTGGGCCGGCTGTGGTCCACAAGCTGTGGGTGGCCAGCCCCTGGTCTAGCAAATCAACTCCTCTAGCGCCAGGCTCCATGCTCAGTGCTTGGGTTTGACCATCATACCCACCTGTTTGCTGGCTGTGTGGGGTGAGAGACAGGACTGGGGTGCATGGAGTCCGCACCGCTCAGTGAGGAGTAAAACGAAGAAAGCCTGGAAATGATAAAGGACGTTTTACAGCCAAGTTCTCTTACCATTCCAATAGTACAGGAACCAAGGCACCGTCAGCCAGGGGGAAACCAGGTCCTGCGCCTTAGCTCGGACGCGTAAAGAGACGTTGAAAAACAGTGGCAAACCCTCTGAGAGGCTGGATGGGGTGAAGTTACACTCTGTCTTGGTGACGTTCATACAGTTCACACCTATGTCGTCGGTGTCGTACCACCTACTGCCAGAGAGGCTGCAAAGGAAAACAAGACTTTCACTTCACAGACTTCCCTCTTCTGCCACATCCAACAGGTTCCCCAGAGCCGATGTTTTAAAAAGCAGCTTTACTGGGGCGCCTGGGTGGCACAGCGGTTAAGCGTCTGCCTTCGGCTCAGGGCGTGATCCTGGCGTTCTGGGATCGAGCCCCAATCAGGCTCCTCCGCTAGGAGCCTGATTCTTCCTCTCCCACTCCCCCTGCTTGTGTTCCCTCTCTCGCTGGCTGTCTCTATCTCTGTCGAATAAATAAATAAAATCTTTTTTTTTTTAAAAAGCAGCTTTACTGAGATGCAATTTGTGGACCAAAGAATCCGCCCAGCGAAAGTGTACAACTAATGATTTTCAGTAGCTTCGCGGGGTCGTGCAACGTCACCACATTCAATTTTAGGACATTTTTATCATCCCCCAAAGAAACCCCATACCTATTAGGACTCACTCCCCACTGTGCCCTAACCCCCTGAGCCCTAGGCGACCATTAATCGTCTACTTTGTTTCTACAGATTTGCCTCCCCTGGACATTTCTTATGAACAGGCTCGTAAACCGCATGGTCTTTTCTGATCGGCTCTTTCCACTTAGCGTGTTTTCAGGAGTGACACATGTTCTAGCATCAGTACTTCACCCTTCTCATGGCCAAGTAAGACCCCAGCATATGCTTATAGTACGTTTTGTTTCTCCATTCACCTGCTTTGGACGTGTCGGCTGTTCCCACGTTTTGGCTGTTGTGAATAACGCTAAGAAATACTCACAGGCAAGTTTCTTTGTGGACATAACTTTTCAATTCTTTGGGGTAAATACCCTGGAGTGGGAGCTGGTGGGTCACACGGTAACTCTTGTTTATAACTGTCTTCCAAAGCAGCTGTACCATTTTACGTCCCCAGCTGCAGTGTGTGAGGGTTCCAATTTCTCCACATCCTCATCAACACTCGTCATTATGCCTTTTCTTTATTATTTATTTATTATTATTTTTACATCCTAGTGGGTGTGCTGTGGTAGACCACCGTGGCTTTAAATTTGCATGTCTTTGATGAACACTGATGTTGGACCTCTTTTTATGTATTTATTGGCCATTTGTATATCTTCTTTGGAAAACTGTCTCCTCAAACCCTTTCTCTGTACTTTAATTGGGTTGTCTTCTAATTGTTGAATTGTAAGAGTTCTTTATATATTCTGGATGCAAGTCTCTTATCAGATTTTTCCCACTCAGTCCTGCAACTGATTTTAATTCTTTAAACTAGGCCTCTGGAGTCAAAGTCTTAGGAAAGAGACTGCGTTCATACAAACCCCGCTCATGCTTCCTGCTAGTGTGGAGTTTGTTCTAACCTACAGCTGTCCATTTAAAGTCTGAGTCACCCTATGAAAACCCTGCCAAATACAAGGCCACATAGTCTTGTAAATGCCAATGCATTCCCCAGAGTTCCAATGCCACACCCCCCATGGGACTCTACTCTCCAGCTTTGGTGACAGACTTGAGAAAAACCAGGGAGGTGGCTGCTAGAAACCTCAATGGGGGGCAGTAGGCGGCGTGCTCAGTAGAGACAGGCCATGCCCCCCTAATCCCCCACCCCAGCAGCTCTGGCCTAGAAAGCAAGGCCAGCGGAGACAGAAGAGAGGAGGCTGGGGATCACTGCCACCAGCTTGCACACACCACACGTGGTTCTAAGTGTACCTCTGACCCTCACTGGAGACTTCTTCTGTCAAAGTGGCAAGTGTCAAGACGAAGGCCACTTCAAGATACATGGCTATGGCTTCCGTGGAAGATGGCTGCCCTACTCATATTACCACCAAGCCCCGGGGGCCCAGACCCTACTACAGAGAGGGATCCCCAAGCACAGGCACCCCTTCCCCCCATCTTAGGTTGGGGGCGTGCTTCAGAAGGGGTAAGTAACGTTTAAAAAAGTTACACAGCGGGGCGCCTGGGTGGCACAGCGGTTAAGCGTCTGCCTTCGGCTCAGGGCGTGATCCTGCCCTTCTGGGATCGAGCCCCACATCAGGCTCCTCCCTTGTGAGCCTGCTTCTTCCTCTCCCACTCCCCCTGACTGTGTTCCCTCTCTCTCTCTGGCTGTCTCTATCTCTGTCGAATAAATAAATAAAATCTTTAAAAAAAAAAAAAAAGTTACACAGCTACTTAGGAGATACTCTAACCTTCTCCCCGGCAGATCCCAGCTGTTGAACTTGGGCAAAAGGCTCCCCACATTTCAAAGGCTCATTTCCCGATTTAGCAGGGAATGGGCCACTCCTGTTCCCCATCCTCCCCTCTCCTCCAAACTTGGCCCTGTCTCAGAACTGCTTTTGAAAAATGTTTCTCCGCACAGGGGTCTAAAGGGGGATAAACCATCCAAATTTAAATGACAGCTGACACATGACAGCAGTTTCAGGGGGAAGAGTGAAAAAGGAAGCTGCGTTCTGGAGGCCGCCTCCCCGTCTCCCCGTCTCCCCGTCTCTTCGCAAAGGGGACAAATAAGGGGATGTTGGGCCCACTTCAACAAGCGCAGCCCTGAGCGTGGCCCCGCCCATCGCCAGACTCTGGCCTCCTGACCAGGGTGTGTCCGGGCACCTGAGTCTTACCCCCGGAGTCACGCGGGCTCCCCCTTGGCTACATCAGGGACTGCCTGTGTCCCTGAATTTATCTCAGTTTGAAAGCAGCCCCCATCATGAGAGGGGACCCGGCATAGTGGTTGAACACCTACACTCCGGAGCCAGTTACTTCGCTTGTCCGTTCCCTAGTCCCCTTATCTATAAAATGGGGATAAATTATGGGATTTGCCTCCCCGAGGGCTCACGAAGGTTGAACCAGCCGACATGTAAGTCATTTACTCCACAGACGGGCAACTGTGGACGTCACAGTTCAGTTCTGTTAGGTCACTTCCAAAAATGGCCAGTGTCCCCTCTGATCCAGCAATTCCTCTGCTACAAATGTAAGAGAACAATCAGATGATTTATGTACGAGGACACAAGCTGGTGACCGTCTACACCCGTGAGTGGGGAAGCTTTAAATACATCATGTGTGATGCCTCATCCAATAAAACGAGCAGTAGAAATGTTTACACAGAGCTCATTAGGAGAAAAAGTGTTCATACACTTAACTGTTTGGTTGAAAAAAAAAAAAAGGAAGAAGGACCCAAACGCGTTAACCGAGTTTTGTTTCATTTTTACGCATACACCGGCACATTTTCAAACCAAGTGCGTTCATTTAGAAAAAAGTCTAGAGAGAAATACGCCAGAAGGAGAGTAGGGATTATTCTTGGGCTGCAGAGCACTAGGTGGTTTTAATTTTATTCTTTTTACTTTTCCGGGTGTTCTAGCCTTTCTGTAAAGAACACGTGTTACTGTTAAAATCAGAAAGAAAAGAAATGAAATGAGAAAACGTTTTCAGAAGACTGGGTTGGTCAGGTCAAGTTTTTTTAAGGTGAAATCTCCAGATTTTTTAATGTGGGCACTAACTGATAAGGAAAAAAAAATTAAACACCCTGGGCCAAACACAGCCTGAAGGCCAAGTCTCTGCAACCCCTGATTTACACCTGCAATCTTCCCACAGTGCTCAGGGTAATTCTGGCTTTGGCTACTGTACTACCAGAATGCAGGCACCCTCATTTCTAATTACAGTAACGCTTTACTGTAGAGAAACAGGATGGAAAAATTTTAAGTCCCACAAGCCTCAAAATGAAATTATTTCATGTCACTAAAATGTACCAAACATGTACAAGTCTCTAAAAACAAAACAAGAGCAAAGGCCCTCCTCTCATCAACTCTGCGATTGGAAAAGAAAACAAGACCTGCCCCGGTTTCAGTTTCTCGTTACCCCTCAACTTTTCCAAACAAGGACGCTCACATTCACCCCATCCTTTGTTTCTTTTACCCAAACCGACCTCTATCCTGAGAAAATATCTCCAAAATGCTTTCCAAAAACGAAACGAAGTCAACATGTTAGTCTGGGAAAGGAAAGCGTCAAGGGCTTTAAGGAATATTTCTACTATCTCCTGGTGCTCTGCTGACCCACAGATGTACCCCCCACCCCCCCAAGGCTAAGGAATGCTAGTCAGGATATCAGCTGTGACTTCCTGTCACCGAAATCTTGTTTAGGTCTACAACGTCATGTTTACTGAATGCTGAGAAAGGCCAGCTTTGAGGGCACAAAGCCCCATGCTGAGGAGCACTCAGTTTGATGCTCGGCTGTCGCCATCTTGAAATTCTCAGTAATTCTGAACAAGGGGTCTTGCACCATTTTCATTTTGCCCACGGCCCCACAAATTATGCAGCTGGTCCTCATGGACTGGTCCAGTAACTATAGGTATACTAGTACTTGCTTGAGGAGGAGCTAAATGTTCAGAGATAACCCCTAAACCTGGGTTTAGAATCTATTTTTATTAAGCAAATGTTGTTACAATGGACAAAGGTGAAAAAGAAGTCACCGGAAACGTACTCCACTTACAAACTAAGTGCCCCTAATTCTTCCAGATTCCTTCCCCGTTCTTGACCACAGATATGGTCCAAATTTTACACAGTTGCCACTGCTCCCAGATGACACACAATTATCCATTTTAATAGTTGCCTCGTGTTCAACTACTAGTTCACATGATGAAATCTGGCATTTTTCTGCTGATGGACAGGAATGTATATTCAATGTATATCTTTTTTTCTTTTTTTAAGATTTTATTTATCTACCTGAGAGAGAGAGAGGGTGGGGGGCAGGAAGAGAGACTCTGAAGCAGATTCCACACTGAGCACAGAGCCCGACGCAGGACTCGATCCCACAACCGGGAGATCGTGACCTGAGCCGAGACCAAGAGTTGGATGTTTGACTGACTGAGCCATCTGGGCACCCTATTTTTCCCCCTTTTTCTGCTGGGGCCTGTATTACCCACGTAGGGGAAAAGTCACGTGGACATTTCCGAGGCGCTCGCTATACCGTGAGGGACTCCGCTGTAGGGGGGCTGTGCTAACTCACCCACATCCGGCACCATCCTCCTCAGCCACACTCTCCCAAGCACCGAGCATTACCATTCCCTTAAATGTGGTGTAACTGGGAATATAAAATGACTTGGCCAATAATTTTAACTTTGTCTTCTCTTAACCCATGTAACACGGTAAACACGTAACAACTGAGGTCTTCGATTTTGCATTTCTTCTTCCCATACATGTTTCTGCTGCATGCCAAGTGGTGATAAACCGTGAAAGTGGGTGAGACAGAGAATGAGGGACCAGAAGAGTGTGCGAAATGGAAAAACCCCTTTTAGAAATCGAGAATTAGTAGTAATTAAGTGAATACATTCCTTAGTAGGCCAAATCTGGCCCGTAAGTTTCGCTAAACCAGATTTTCAAAACTTGAAGAAGATGAAGGCTACAAGTGCCTCCTGCCCTTTCAAGACAGGAAGCCCTTGTGTATGAACCTCTCCTGAAACCAACGAGAGAACAGTCTCCCCCGCCAGCTAAGACGCCCTGTGGGTAGACAGCAGAGCGTCTGACCCCAGTGCTGCCAAAGCCTTCACGTGAGTGGGAGGTTGTGAAATCTCTGTCCTTGGAGATTTAAAAAGTACAAGAGAACTATCTGCTTCCAGTGGATCTGCCGGCAATCCTGCCAAGAGGCAAGCCCGAGCCGCCGGCCCTGGGGCTCCCCGCGCCACTCCCCATCAGGACGCCAACAGAAAGATCCAGCTTACAATGTGAACTGCACCTGGTAGACCACCGGCCTTGTGTCATTGCTCAGGGACCCCGGCTCCCACCTCAGAACCTGCTCGTTGTTGTACAGGCGAATCTTCGGGTTTCGAGGAGCTGGCAGCTGGGAGCGAGAGTCTTGAAAGGGGCAGGGAGAGAGAGAAGGGGGCGGAGGTGAGAGAGAAGGGGAGGGTTACAAGAGAAAATCCGATTACAACACTATTTAAATGCACAGCATTAAATCATTCCCACCATTCCATTTTCGTCAAAGTGCAGAAGTGGTTATTACCGGTGTCCCCAGGCATGTCCCCTCGCCCCCGCCTTTGACGAAATACGGCACCATCGCCACAGTCCGTGGAAGGAAAGGGAGGCTTGGGGCCTACAGATTCCAGTTCTCATGAGCGGGGCCTGGGTGCCGGAGTCCGGCTCAACTAGAATGTGTGTTCTGTCTTTAATAAGCATGTGTGGATGGGCAGCTTAGGCTGACAGTCTGGGCCTCACTCTCTTCTTCAGGAATAAGGGGTAAAGAGCCGTACAGCCCGTAAGTGAACACTGCATTGGTGGCCACGTGACATGCACTCGCCCCAGACTAGTCTTAGTACCAGACTTGCATTGGTACCAAGGGAGCGTCTGGTAAACCTCCACACACACACATGCACACACTCACACGCGCACACCCCAAAGCGGGTGTGCAAAGCCCAAAGGCACGTGGAGGGTGAGACATGTCCTTTGGGCTTCGTAAGACTTGCGCTGTTTCTCAAGGACCCCCAGTATCACAATCGCCAAGGTACCGCTTAAAATGCAGATCCCCAGGCCACCCCCCAGGCCAGGAAATCCACATTTTCAACAAGCTTCCCAGCTGATTCTCAGGCACCTGAAGCCTGAAGGCTACAAACAACAGAATAACACCTGCCCTGGGGGAACTACCACCCATGTCAGAGTCCCCCTCCTGAGCCCAGCCCCCCCCAGCAGGTACTTCACAAGACTGTGCTGGAGACCGCAAGCACAGGAGCCTTTTCTCTTGCAAGAAAACACAATTGTGACGGGACTTTCTCTGAGATTGAAAGATGAATGAGAAACGCCCAGGAGGTGGAAAGCAAGGTTTGAAAAACATGCTGTTCCAGAATTCAGAGCAGGAAATTCAAACCATGTGTTTTCAGTAAACGGATCCAACCTCGAAGGGATCCAATCTGGAAGAATGGTGACCAGCTCTTCTGAAAGATGCGTTACCAGGGGTCTGTGTTCACTTGTCTACTTCCAGAATGCCCACTGTCTCCCGAGCTCCAAGCTCAGGCTGGCCTTCATTCCGGATCCTTATTCAACCAGCTTACCAACACTTCTGCCAATTCACACCAGGGAAAAAGGCAGGCAGGCTGGGGCCGCCTGGAGGGAAGCTGCTTGGCAGGGCAGGCCCATCTCTGCTCGCTGTGGCTGCTGTGTGTGGCCCGGCAGGTCCCAGAGCGGAGCTGAGGACTGGAGGCCTGCCTCCGGGGCACGGTGCAGCACACACACACACACACCCCCGCCCGCCCCCGGGGGGGGGGGGGAGGCCTTCCTTAGGACCAGGAACTCATTGGGGGCTCAGAGACCTCCATTTACATTCCTGATTCAGTGTCCTATGGATGCTGAGATGAAGCAGCACCAATTTAGGGTCTTAAAACAACCCAGCTGGATCGCTTCCAGTCCTGGAGAGCAGAAGTTTGAAACTGGTCTCACTGGGCTAACGTCAGCGTGTTGGCAGGGCTGTTTTCCTTCTGGAAGCTCTGGGGCAGAAATGGCTCCTTGCCTCCTCCAGCTTCTAGAAGCAGCCCACATTCTTTGGCTCTGACTCCTTCCCCCAGCAACAATGGGCTGATTCCTTCTCTCTCTCTCTCTCTTTTTTTTTTTTAGCGATTACCCATTTATTTATTTTTCTTCAAAAGACATTTTTTTGAAGATTTATTCATTTACTTTAGAGACAGACAGAGAGAACCCGAGCAGGAGGGGCAGAGGGAGAGGAGAGAGAAACCCAAGCAGACTCTGCACTGAGCCCAGAGCCTGACACGGGTCTGATCCCACGACCGTGAGATCACGACCTGAGCCGAAATCAAGAGTCAGACATTTAACCGACTGAGACACTCAGGTGCCCCCTTTTGAATTTTTATTTAAAATCGAGTTAGTTAACATACAGTGCAATATTGGTTTCAAGAGGAGAATTCAGTGATTCACACTTAGGTCTAACACTCGGTGCTCATTACAGCAAGTGCCCTCCTTAATGCCCATTCCCCATCTAGCCCAGCCCCCACCCACCTCCGTCCATCGACCCTCAGTTTGTTCTCCATTGCTAAGAGTCTCTAACGGTTTGGTTTCTCTCTCTTTTTCTTCCCCTTTGTTCATCTGTTTTGCTTCTTAAATTCCACATGAGTGAAATCACACGGTATTTGTCTTTCCCTGACTTACTTTGCTCAGCACAACACACTCCAGCTAGATCCACATTGCTGCAAATGGCAAGATTTCATTCTTTTGGATGGCGGAATAATCCACTGTGTGTATAGACCACGTCTTCTCTACCCATTCATCAGTCGGTGGACATCTGGGCTCTTTGTACACTTTGCTATAGCTATTGCTGCTATGACCCCTGGAGTGCATGTGCCCCTAAGAATCGGTATGTTTGTATCCTTTGGGTAAATACCTAGTAGTGCAATTGCTGGATCATAGGGTAGTTCTATTTTTAACTTTTTTAAAAATATTTTATTTATTTATTTATTTATTTATTTATTTATTTATTGGGGTGGGGGAGCAGAGGGAGAGGCAGAGGGACAAGGGGAGAGAGAAACCCAAGCAGACTCTGTGCAGCTCGGAGCCCGACGTGGGGCTCAATCTCACGACCCAGAGATGATGACCTGAGCCCAAATCAAGAGTTGGATCTCAAGCAACTGAGCCACTCAGGCACCCCTCTATTTTTGAATTAATGCCATACTGTTTTCCAGAGTGGCTGTACCAGCTTGCATTCCCACCAACCGTGTAGGAGGGTTCTCCACATCTCCGCTGGGCCATCCTCACCAACATCTGTTGTTTCCTGAGTTGTTAATTTTAGCCATTCTGACAGGTGTGAGGTGGTATCTCATCGTGGTTTGGATTCGTATTTCCCTGATGATGAGTGATTTGGAGCACTTTTTCATGTGTCTGTTGGCCGTTGGTAGGTCTTCTTTGGAGAAATGTCTATTCATGTCTTCTGCCCATTTCTTTTTTTTTTTTTTTAAGATTTTATTTATTTGGGGCGCCTGGGTGGCACAGTGGTTGAGCGTCTGCCTTCGGCTCAGGGCGTGATCCCGGCGTTACGGGATCGAGCCCCACATCAGGCTCCTCCGCTATGAGCCTGCTTCTTCCTCTCCCACTCCCCCTGCTTGTGTTCCCTCTCTCTCTGGCTGTCTCTCTGTCACATAAATAAATAAAATCTTTTTTTTTTTTTT
>NW_024426552.1:11543310-11680714 GCF_017311325.1 Ursus maritimus
AAAAAAAAAAAAAAGATTTTATTTATTTATGTGACAGAGAGACAGCCAGAGAGAGAGGGAACACAAGCAGGGGGAGTGGGAGAGGAAGAAGCAGGCTCCCAGTGGAGGAGCCCGATGTGGGGCTCGATCCCAGAGCACCGGGATCACGCCCTGAGCCGAAGGCAGACGCTTAACGACTGTGCTACCCAGGCGCCCCTTTCTGCCCATTTCTTAACTGGATTATTTGGCTTTGGGGTGTTGAGTTTGATAAGTTATAGATTTAGGGTACTAGCCCTTTATCAGTTGTGTCGTTTGCAAATATCTTCTCCCATTCCAGAGGCTGCCTTTGGTTTTGTCGGCTGTTTCCTTCGCTGTGCAGAAGCTTTTTATCTTGATGACGTCCCCAATAGTTCAGTTTTGCTTTTGTTGCCCTTGCCTTTGGAGATGTGTCTAGCAAGAAGTTGCTGCAGCCGGGGTGGGAGAGGTGGCTGCCTGTGTTCTCCTCTAGGATTCTGATGGTTTCTTGTCTCACATTTGGGACTTTCATCCATTTTGAACTGATTTTTGTGTACGGTGTGAGAAAGCGGTCCAGTTTCTCCAACACCATTTCTTGAAAAGACTGGGCCGACTCCTTCTCAGGTTGCCACCTCTCTGGTCTGACTCTCTTGCCTCCCTCTTCCATCTTCGAGGACACTTGTGATGACACTGGGCCCACGGAGCCCTACTATCCAGGGTCATCTCACCATCTCAGGATCCCTGGTCACACCTGCCAAGTCCCATTTGCCATGTGAGGTCACACAGCCACAGCCATGGTGCCCTTCACCATCCCCCCGTCTCTGGGGAGGAGCTGTCTCCCGGCACCCCCATCTCTGAGATCCAGGCATTCAGCTAAGGAAGGAAGCACCAAGGGGCCAAGCAAGAAGGGCGGGCTTCCACCCCAGCTGACAGGTGGACCAGAAGAAAGGATTCCCCGTCAATGTGGCGTCTCCAGATGAGCCCTCTACTTTCTTCAGCTTTCGTTTTCCTGAGGTGACCCGCAGTTTTACTGACATTTGACTTTCCTGGAATCCCCTGTCTTACCACATTCAGAGACGATAACAAATCTTAATACTGAGGGTTTCACAATGAAGCACCAAAGACTGCCCACTCATTAGCAACTGCCTCGTCACACTGCCCTCTGCACCTCTCAGAAGGCCGTCCTTGAACTGCCTCGCCCCTGCACCACAGCCCCCATGGGGCCCTCCTTGTTCCTGGGAAACTCAGCCTGCCCTTGCCGCTCCTTCTCTGGAACCGTCTTTCCCGCTATGCCACAGCTCTCTCCCCTACTCCCTTTAGGTCTTTGCTCTTACTAGAATGGTTTCCTGTGTAAAATGCCCAGGGTGCGGGATCCCCTGCCCCTGCCTGACTCGTCTGCGTGGTGCTTGCTCACCACCTGGGTCCTTTGTTTACGCCACAGTGCTTAGGAGCATGGATTCCAGAACTAGACTGCGAGTTCAACGCTGCATGCTCCTTAGGACGTTGGGCAAGCTGTTTAACTTCTTTGTGCCTCAGCTGTCTCATCTGTATAATGGGTACAGTGCAGACTTCATGGTGTCGTTATGAGGAGAGAACGAGTTAGTTTTATGCGCGGGGCTGAGGACAGGGCGAGCACCTTGTGATCCGCGCCTCTCCTCATTGCTAGTGGTTTATCGACAGTGTCCCTGAACATGAGAGTGGGGGGCTCCAGGAAGGCTGGGCGCTGTTGGATTTGGGGACTGTTTTATCCCCGCTCCTGGAAGAGCAGTCACTCAGGATCGGGGGAATGACTGGCGTGTAGCCCAGCAGCGCGCTCGCCTTCAGAGATTACATAACCGATTTCTGGTCCTCAGCAGTGCGTTCATCCACTCAAAAAGCAGGCAGAGCTTAGGCTCCCTTTCTCCTTGCTTGCTTTATGCTTAAGCTCCTCCCTTTTGTCTGCTCTCTGCTGTGGCGGGGGGTTGGGGGGGGTGGGGATGGGGGGTGGGGACAACTCTGGGCTATGCCTTACCTGCTTGGCTCCAAAGAGTCAGCATTTTTAGGGTCATAGTGCCTGCTGTGAAAGGTGTCCTTAAGGGCTCAGTGGGAGGAGAACAGAACCTACAGACGAAGGGCTTAGGCTGGAATCCTGATGCTGTGATCTACAAACAGAGACCCTGCCAACACCCCGCGGGGCCTCGGTGTCCTCCTGCATCGTGGAACCATGCCACCTCTCCCAGAGTCGTAGTGAGGGGCAAACACAAGATCGCAAATGAAAGGCAAATTAGACACTCTAAGTAAATTTCTAAGACATGACTATTTCAGGGGCTCCTGATTCCGCATGATAGGGCTGCGTGTGCAGGTGGCGAGCAGCAACCAGTCCCCCAGACCCCGCCTTCAGGGACCAGCAACAGGGCACCGAGCCCCATGCTGAGCACTGTATCCGATGGTCTGACCCCGATGTAGACAGAAGACTGCCCCCCCCAAAGATGTCTGTGTCCTGTGAATACATTAGGTTACATGGCAAAGGGGAATTGAGGTTGTAGATGGAATCTAGGTTCCTCATCAAAAGACCTTAAAATAGGGAGCCTATCCTGAAATAGCTGAGTGGACCCAATGTCATCACAACAGTATTTCTCTGGAAGCTGGAGAAGGCAAGGCAACGATTCTCCCCCTAGAATCTCCAGCATCCCTATGACACCTTGATTTTAGCCCAGTAGACCAGCACCTGACTTCTGACCTCCAGAGCTGTAAGATAATAAACTGATATTGCTTTAAGGCTCTAAGTTGGTGATCTGTTACAACAACAGGAACTAATACCTTCCTGGAGGTGGATACCAGGGCTTTAATGACACCCCAGTGCCTACAAGACAACAGCTCACAGAGTAGGGTGTACAAAGTTCCACTCTCCCATCTGTCTCCGTGGTCTGTGGGGCAATCACTCAAACTATTCATGGTAAGAAGAGATAACGTAGCTATCACCTGTGTGAAGAGTGTCCTGTGCTCCCCTCGACCACAGCTCCTCCTGTGCCCCCTTCCTGCCCCGCCCATGACCTCTGATCCACCCTGCATCCAGGCATTTGAGACTTGACTCGTATTTAAGAACAGGCTATCCAAGGTCTCAAAAGGATAGTGTGGTTAAATACATCACACACAAAGGGGCACCTGGGTGGCTCAGTTGGTTAAGCATCTGCCTTTGGCTCAGGTCATGATCTCAGAGGCCTGGGATCAAGTCCTGCATGGGGCTCCTTTCTCAGCGGGGAGTCTGCTTCTCCCTCTCTCTCTACCCCTCGCCCACCCCCATTCATGCTCGCCCACCCCCATTCATGCTCGCCCACCCCCATTCATTCTCTGTCTTTCTCTCTCTCTCTCATTTGCTCTGTCTCAAATACAATAAATAAAATTTTAAAAAAACCCACACATCACACAGATAATAAAATAAAGCACACTAAAATAAACTAGTATTAAAATTAATCATTTAATCTTGACATCCAAAGATCCTTTAGGATCTCTCCATGGATGGGGCGTTATGATGAACATCAATGACCCTGCAGGTGAGGAGAAGTAAAAAAACTCCCCCTGAATCCTCAGCCATTACCAGGAAGTTGTTCTGGTCAGTAAATCCTAAACACCTGCTTATTTACCTAGACCATTTGTCTCTTCCCATAAAGGGCAGTATTGCTTCCTTGAGAGTAGATGGGGCTATTACCTACTTGAAAAGAATGGTGGAGAAAATAAAGACAGAGAATGTTTATAAAACCTTGTCTGACCTAGAAGAGTGGCCTAATAAATGCTATTGTATCATTTTTAGTTTGCCCCCAAACATGCCAGCTACTTAAGTAGTTTCCACTGTTGAGGTGATGGGCAAACAAGAGTTACTTAACGCAGGAGTGTCTGGGTGGCTCAGTTGGTTAAGCATCCAAGACTCTTGATGTTGGCTCAGGTCACCATCTCAGGGTTGTGAGCGCGAGTCCTATGCTGGGCTCCATGTTCAGCGGGGAGTCTGCTGCTCTCTCTCTCTCTCTTTCCCTCTGCCCCTCCTCCTGCACTCTCTCTCTCTCAAATAAATAAATCTTAAAAGAAAAGAGTTACTTAATGCCCATTCATTTGCAATGGTTTTCGTGTGGTTGGGCATTTACAGTCTTTCTCAGCGGTCTCTCGGGGCATTAGAGGCTCTGGATGGTCAAGTCAGCAAATCACGGTCATAAAGTTCTGCGGCACAAGTACCTTCCCAATCTACTGCAAAACTAAGCATTAGGTACAAATACAAAGAGAAATCTCAATTCTTCAACATCCAGGTAAATGGCCAGAGAGTTGATTTACTGCACTTCAGTGGAGTTAATTAATTTTGAATCTAAAGCAAATGGCCACTGCTTAAAGCATTACTACTGAGGGGAGCAAAATATGCCACCCTGAAATATGTCACTTTGGCATGTTGATTTTTTTTTTTTTGCATGTTCATTATTTGGAATTAAAGTTACTTAAAATATAGTCGGTGCAAGAAGGACACTCTGACTTTCCTTTATGTCCCTAAAAGCAAGAAATAAATCTCTACTGTGAAGGTATCCTCCCTATAGCAGGAGGGTAAAGGGCATCTTTACTCTGAGACAGGGAGTTCAAGGCTGAGAAACCCTATAAACGAACTTTGTTACTTCATGAATTTGCTGCCCGAGACTCAAGCTCCCTTGTTTGGTTACACCTACGCAAATCTTTGTTTCTATATCTAAAAGGTATGAAAGCTGCCTGCTTTGGTCACTTCTTCAAGTCTTTTATTTTCATAAGCTCCTGTAGGTACAAAATTAAATCTGTTTTTCTCCTGTTACTCTGCCTCATGCCAACTTAATTATTAGACCAGTCGAAGAACCTAGAAGGCAAGAAAGGAAGTTTTCCTCCCCTACACTACAATTTAGATCAGGTCCAATATTTTAATATGTTACCCTTAAAACAACTTTAAGGGGTAGATATTACAAGTTTTCCTTTTTAAAAATTAGTTTCCAATACTTCACTTTTTTCTGACCATAAAAGCAATCCATGATTACTGAAGGACAATTGTGAATTATGAAAAAGCATGGAAATTTTTCTATTACCCATTTACCATACAACCATTGTTAATAGTTCTACTCTGTGCTTTGACTAATGTAGTTTCTCTTAAAAATATCCCAGTTAGTTTTTTAATGGCTTATTATAAAAAAATTTCAAGTAGTCACAAAAGAGATTAGCATAATGGTGCTATTTTTCAAAGGATCTATGATGAAGGACCAGTCTCTTTCTTTCTTCTTCTTTTTTTGGGGGGGAGGATCGACAGGGGGGGAGAGAGAGAGAGAGAATCTTAAGCTGGCTCCACACCCAGTGGAGCTGACGTGGGGCTTGATCTCGTGACCTGAGCTCAAATCAAGAGTCTGACGCTTAACCAAATGAGCCACCCAGGTGTCTCCACACCAGTTCCTCATGCATCACACAGACCCAAACTTCGGCAGAATACAATAAAAGATAATTAATAGAAGGAGGGCCTGGCCTTAGATGTTGGGGCAATGTCAAATTGCAAAGTTTCTAAATATTTCTCTCCACATCAGATCATGGCAGAGAAGTCACAAATACTGCACAGACCCCCATGAGGGAGGGGTACCTCTAGTATAAAGTAACCACCACTAAGCCCACCACCCAGCTCAGGCAGTTACCAACATCTTGCCAAAACCCAGATCCCAGCTGAAGGAGGCCCAGGGACGGCAGAACAGAGATTGCTCAAGACGTGAAGCTGGGGAGGGGTGAGATCGGGATTCAAATCCATCTGTCTCAAAGAAAAACAACCATTTGGCCAGGAGCACACACCGTCATATGCAAGGCTCCCTTCATCAAGGAGCTATGGAATTCAGGGGCCTTTCTAAGTGATGCTGGCAGAAGAAACAGACCTAAACCACACCCTGAGCTTCACAAGGGCGAAAACTTATAATTCTTGAGACTATTCAAGAGCTCCCCAACCTAGGACAGTCTGTCCCTGGGAAAGAACCAGCAAAACACCTTCCTCACTGAGGTCTTCTTTACTTTTCTCGGAGTTTTTAGATTTGGCTTCTAAGTATGGGCAGTTGGTGTCAGAGGGCAGAAGGAGACTGACCCAGGGGAGCGGCTGTCTGGGTGCGGGAGGAGCGGGGATTAAAAGTCCGCTTGCGTTGACTCCCTGCCGCCAACACCAACACGAGTGGGGGTCCGGGCACTTCTGAGTCCCGCCCGAGTGCTGCCCACCCCCCATCTGTCCGATCCTGGGCAAAGCAGCATCTGGACTCGCGCACTATCAAACACACCCCGGCCCCAGCCAGACTGAGTCACATTTCCAGCCTGCGGCTGACCTCCGCTGCACGGAAGGAAGGCCCGGGCCCCGCTCCTAACTCGGGCCCCCGGGGAAGCAGGGGCTGCGGTCAGCCGGGCCAGGAAGAAGAACCCGGGGCGGCAGAGGCAGCCCTGCGTTCCCGAGCCCAGCCTTCGCTTTGCCTGTGTTGACGCGGAGACGCTCGCGGACCTCGGCCGCACTCGGTTGCAGGGAGCGGCGGCGCGGGGGTGCGAGAGGAGGAGCCGCAGTGTGGCCCGAGTCGCACAGGGGCCCAGGCGGCGGCTCCTGCCGCGGAGGGACAACCCGGGGCCGGGACGCCGGGAGGGGCGACCGCCGCCCCGCGGCTGCCCCAGTGCCCGCGGGCTCCCCGCCCAGGGACTGCCCGGAATTCCCCGCCGTCCAGCCCACAGCCCAGCCCCGCGCCGGGCTTCGCGCGAGCCCCTCCTCCACTGCGGGCTCTCCGCACCCCCACCACCCCTCGGGGCTCCCCGCGGACCCCCAGCCCCTCGCGGCGCCCCTCGGGTCGCCACCCGCCGCGACGACGCCTCCTCAGGCCCGGCTTACCTGCCGGGAGCGCGGGGGCGCCGCGGCCGCCGAGCAGCAGCAGCAGCGACAGCAGCGACAGCGGCGGCGGCGGGGGCCGCATGGCCCGGGGCTCTCGCGCCGCAGCCTCGGCGGCGGCTCTGGGGACAGCCCGGCCCCGGCGCGGGGTCCGCCGAGCGGCTCACGTCGCCGCCTGGGCGGCCATGGCGAGCGCAGGGTGCGCGGGGCCCGCCCCTTCCCGAGCGGCGGCGACGCGGCCCCGGCGGCGGGACAGCCAGGCTCGGCCGCCGCGCCCAGGCCGGCCCCTCCCGGCGCCCGCGCCCCGCCCCGCCCCGCCCCGCAGGCCGCGGGACTTTCCCGGCGCCCAGACCCGCGCGGGGGGCCCCCGCACTCCCCGCGGCCCGGAGCGCCCGGCGCGGCCCATGCCCGGGGCTCCGCGGCCGGCCTCCCCGAGCGCGGAGCAGGTTGCCTGGGCCCGGCGCAGACCAGGGGCAGAGCGGGAACCCAGCCGTACGCCCACCTTCTGGGGCTTGCGACCTTTCTGGGAAGACCCCCGAAACCCAAGGCCCGGGTGGGCCTCGTGCCGAGCCGAGCCTCCACGCCCGCCCCACCCCGACCCGCGCCCCATCATCTGCTCTTCTGCTGCTCCCAGATGCGTGGGGTCACACGATTCCTCCCTAAGTTTAAATTTTGCTTCCTTAGCCTCTAACGTACTCATTAAGCTTTTAATCCTTTTTTGAAAACAGGTTTAAGGGTACAGTGGTTAGAAGGGGCCTGGGTGAAAGATGGTGTGGGGCTTTGGGCAACAGTGGGCACTGCGGAGGGAAAGCGAGAAACGTCTCACATTTCAGGATGGTGTGTGGGTTTGGCCCTGGTCTGGGCAGGGAAGTGAATGAGGAAGTAACCTCAGGAGGTAGGGGGGTGGGGTGGAGTGGGGTGGGGTGGGGTGGGGTGGGGTGGGGGTGGATGGTTGGGGAGGCCTACTCTCCCAGCCTGAAACTCCAATTTGATGCCAGGATCTGGGTCTTCTGGGTTCTCCCAAGATGGGCCATAAACCCAGCTGAGCAGGGAAGGAAAGCTGCAAAGAAGGGAATGAATGGGGGACACGAGAATTAAAGAATAGGGTCATCGAGGTCCAATTAAGAGGGCCACTTGGCAGCATAGTATTTGGCAACATAGGGCTTTACTTTTGAACTTCTTACATTTTATTTTATTTACTTTTTTAAATTTTTTATTTTTAAGTAATCTATACACCCAATGTGGGGCTAGAACTTACAATCCTGAGATCAAGAGTTTCCTCCCACTGTACCTACTGAGCCAGCCAGACCCGCGCGGGGGCCCCCCCGCACTCCCCAACGTCTTGCATCATCATCATCATCATTATTATTAGTCATAATTTTTTTGTAGAACTCTTGAAATTGGTCAGTTTTAAAAACATGTGAAATATCTAGCGGTTGTCTGAATGATGCTTTGAGTGGGTTTTTCGAGACACAGAGACATGTTTATATGTTAAGTGAAAAAAGCAGTATGTAAATCAGAATCCTTGCACACTGAAAATGATTGGAGGAAACATGCCAAAATACTCAACTTACAGGAGGTAATGGGAATATGAATGGTAACAGTTTTCTTTTTTTTATACCTTTTCTCCCCGCAAAGGGCATATTTTACTTCCATAATCAAGAAAAAAAAATCATCTTAAAGGAAAGAACAGACGTGTATCTATCCAGCCAAGCCCTGGGAGTGCCTGTGATCTCCCCCGATGTAGAGTTCTCAGAGGCAGGGCGAATGGTTTTGGGCAGGGAGATGGTACCCCCCCCCATACTTCTTTTTCCCCAGCTGAATTATCTCCTTCCAGAGCTCTTCCCTGCTAAAGCTGAGAGGGTTTTCATGTTCCTACAGAAGTCCGTGGCAGAGTAAAAGGAGCACGCCCAGTTTGCTGCTGAGTTGGGCACCCTGCTGGCACCTTAAACACACAATATCCCCAAAGCAAGCAACTGCCAAGCACGCTTGATCACCATGGAAAGGCCAATTCTCAGTGCTTGGCATTTTCCTTTTCCTGTTCCTCCTGGCTGGAAGACATCTACTTTTTTTTTTTTTTTTTTTTAAGATTTTATTTATTTATTCGACAGAGATAGAGACAGCCAGCGAGAGAGGGAACACAAGCAGGGGGAGTGGGAGAGGAAGAAGCAGGCTCATAGCGGAGGAGCCTGATGTGGGGCTCGATCCCAGATCGCCGGGATCACGCCCTGAGCCGAAGGCAGACGCTTAACCGCTGTGCCACCCAGGCGCCCCTGGAAGACATCTACTTTTGAGGTAATTGCTAGATGACTCTGATTTCGACGGAGATCCCCCACCTAAAGATAAGAAGAAGCCAATCCTGTTGCATTTCTTGTGAAAGATCTCGAAGCATCCACTACCCTTTATCTGGTTCCATGTATAGCCCCCAGGGCATCATGCAACTCCTGGGTTATTGCATATAACACGTAGATGGGTTTTCTTCTGCAGCTTCTCCCCCTTTTGGAGGCTGATTTACTGTGAAACTACTGAAAGCGTAACCCCATCCACCCGCCCCCGTCCATCCCCACACCCTTGCACAACTTCTTTCACTGTCATGGAAGGGGCTGCCTGCACGGTGTTCGCATGGTCATATGCTTCTCCGAAATCTGCAAAGTAAGAGATTTTAGCCACAATTGTTAGGACCGCGGTCTCTTCCCTCTCTGACTTCTCTTTTAATGCACTTCTCCTACAGGGTGGCATTTTTTTGAGAAGTGTCTTGATACTATGTATCACCAACAAGTGATCAGGTCAAAAGAAACTCTTCTAAACCATCAGTAATGAGTACTTTGATAAATCATTCTAGAAGAAAGACTGAATTAACTTTCTGTTCTTGATACGGCACATATTACAAAAGATTGTCATATGTAGACGCAAAGGTTACACAGAAACGTACATAAAAGGGTATT
Organism: Ursus maritimus; assembly: GCF_017311325.1. Classification (NCBI taxonomy): domain Eukaryota; kingdom Metazoa; phylum Chordata; class Mammalia; order Carnivora; family Ursidae; genus Ursus; species Ursus maritimus. The sequence goes on from NW_024426552.1 coordinate 11,553,115, forward strand.
AGAGAGTCAGACAGTTACTACAGCTATTTTATTTTTCTGAATTTTGCAATGTTAGTGGTATTTGGCAGCTTTAAAAAATTGTAAGTTGTGATTTACTCATTGTAAGTAAATAGTTTTGTACCTAATTGTATATTCTTAGTTGTGTATTCTTTTTTTTTTTTTTTTTTTTTTTTTTTTTTTAGATTTTACTGATTTATTTGAGAGAGAGAGAAAACATGGGCAGTGGGGAGGGGCAAAGGAGAGGGAAAAGCAGGCTCCATGCTGAGCAGGGAACCAGACACAGGGCTCGATCCCAGGACCCTGAGTGAAAGGCAGACATTTACCTGCCTGAGCCACCCAGGTGCCCCGGTGTATTCTTTTTTTTTTTTTTTTAAGATTTTTTATTTATTTAAGAGAGAGAGAGAGAGAGAGAGAGCGTGCGCACGGGCACAAGGGTGGGGGAGGGGCAGAGGGGCCTGTCTTCTCACTGTGTCTGTCATGGGGCCCCCTTGCATCTTCCTGCAAATTTGCATTTCTGGTCCCCCCCTTCCTGTGGGGCCCTATAAAACCTCATTACAAAAATACAGACTCTCTTCTCCTTCACCTCCTTCTATGAGGGACCCTTGCAAGAGTAACCCTCACGAAGTGTGACATTATGCATTCCATTCCTCTGTGAAACAGGGGATGGGTAGTATCTAGAAATTTGGCAGAGAGGAGAGATTAGGTAGAGAAAGGTGGAAAATTTATGGGTCATTTTAACCTTTTTAAAAAGCAAAGATACACCTATGTTTAGGTGCATGCCAATGCTTTAATCTTCCTGACCCTGGTGAGTTCCCTGGAAAAGCCCCAGCAACTCCAGGGTAAGGGCCCAGGGCTTTGAGAAGCTGCCAGCATGGACTGGAAGGGGTGGGGTTCAGATTTCTCCATGGGTTCTCAGGGCAGCTTTGTGCAATGAAGCCTCTCTGGTTCTGTAATTTAGAGAAATTCAAACTGATCTCTGTTTCCTGGAAGGATTAAGATTGTGTCACTATCCTTTTGTATTTAAATTTGCCATCTGGGTCCTGTAGACTTCTGGAAAACCTGGCAGGTTGGACTTGAGAGGCGAAAAGGTTCGGGTTAGGAGGTGGCTGCTATAAATAAGCTGAGTGCAGCCAGGAGGTGCTGGGGGAGGCATTAGATGAGTCACCAGCAGTAAACCGGGAGTGTTGCCCAAGCCTCCGATAAGACTCAGCACCATGTACTGAGGCCCTGCCCTATGTCATCCCTCCATTCTCATAACCAACACATGCTTATCTTGTTTCCCAACTGTACCTTTTGGACACCCTTGGTATAGCTGGGTAATTTTCAGCCTTATGAATACTCCCCCTTCCGGAAAATGCAAATTCCCAGCCTCCTTTACAGCCATGTTACTTAGCCTGAGCCAAGCCCCCTTCCACTTTACACCTTCTCTGGGTCAGAAACCACAGAAGGGTTTGTTCACCTGCAAGAAACACCAGGAGTTCCCCTCAGACCCCAATTCTTCAATTTTTCATGAAGGAAATCATATAATCAGGATCATTTTATGTTATATATCCTAAAAGTTAAAAGCATTTATTCTCTTCTCCTGTGCAAACACATCTATATGACTATCCTTTCAGATATATTCTTCACTCTTGTTCATTCTTATTCCCCTTGTTTTCAAAACCTATATTTGAAGCTTCATGAAGCCCCAGAGAAATCACTCATTTGCCCCCAAGAAGGTTTCTCAAATGAGTTAGAACATGCAGTTTCTTTCCTTGTGGCTGGAATTGTACCCTGCAGTGTGGCTGCGTGGTTGAACCACCAGAAATGTTGACCACGGACTTCTGAGTGATGGAAAACAGGAACTGCACTACCTGGGATTTTGTTCATGCAGGGGGATTAGGTTGCTCTAATCCAAGCACAGACTTTTTGAAATGTGGCTATTGCTCTTCCCTAAACAATCTCCATGAAATGAGAGGAGCATCCACCAGATGCAAGCCCTGGGACTCTTTGCTTCCATTTCTAAAACCTCTGTTTTATGAGCTTATGAGCTCTGTTTTACACATGGATGTAGCCAGAGATCAGGACCCAGTGTGTTAGTTCAGGCTGCCACAAAAAAATACCATAGACTGCATGGCACAAACAACAGAAATTTATGTTCTCACAGTTCTGGGGCTAGAAGTCTGAGATCAGGGTGCTGGCATGGTTGGGTTCTGGTGAGAGCCCTCTTCCTGGCTTGTACGAAGGCTACCAATGCTATCATAAAGGCCCCATCCTTATGACCTCACCTAACATAATTACCTCCCAAAGACCCCACCTCCAAACTCTATCATAATGCAGGTTAGGGCTTTGACATATGAATTATAACACCCCTTCCAAACACACACACACACACACACACACACACACGAAAGGAAAGTCATTATTCCCCCATGTAAATGAACCTAGAGATACCTTTGACAAGAGGTTCAAATACAGGTTTTGCAAACATAAAGAATAACAATAATCAAATTAAAATACATGTTTGGAAAAAAATAAGATTCAAGTATATGTTTAGAAAACAAGTTCTCACTTTATCTCTCTGATCTCTGCTTTCACATCTCCTTTTCTTTGTTTTTTTTTAATTGAGATATAATTGACACGTAACATAAATTAGTTTCAGGTGTACAACATGATGATTCGATGTCTATATGTAATGAGAAATGATCAGGGTGCCTGGGTGGCTCAGTCGGTTAAGTGTCTGCCTTTGTCTCAGGTCATGATCCTGGGGTCCTGGGCTCCCTGCTCAGCGGGAGTCTGCTTGTCCCTCTTCCTCTCCCCCTACCGTGCTCGTGCTCTCTCTCGCCCTCTCTCTCAAATAAATAAATAAAATCCTCAAAAAAAAAAAAAGAGAAATGATCTCCACAATAAATCCAGTAACATCTGTCACCATGCAAAGCCATAAATGTATTTTTCTTGTGATGAGAACTTTTAAGATCTACTCTCTTAGCAGCTTTCAAATATATAGTACAGTCTCGTTAACTCTAGTCACCACACTGTGCCTTACATCCTCGAGGCTTATTTATTTTGTAACTGGTAATTTGTACCCTTTGACCGTCTTCACCTGTCTTGCCCCTCACCCCCACCTCTTCAACCACCAATCTGTTCTCTGTACCCATGAGTTCAGTTTTCTTTTCTTAGATCCCACATATAAGTGAGCTCACACAGTAGTCATCTTCTCTCTCTGACTTACTTCACTTGGCATAATGCCTTCAAGGTCCATCCATGCCTTAGAGAGGCTTCCTCACGTAGGCATGATCAATCATTAACTTCATTTTCAACCCTTCCCCCTTCCGAAGAGAAAATTCCAAGCTTCAAATCATGGCTTGTTCTATCTGGTGATCAGCTCTCATCTGGGAGCCACCCAGGAACCCACTCAGAGTTACCTCATCAGAACAAAAGGCACTCCCATCACCCAGGAAATGACAAGGACTTCGGGAGCTGTATGCCAGGAACCAGGGGCAGAGATCAACATGTATTTTCCATTGCTTCACAGTAGTGAAGAGGAAGAAGAATGATCAGCAACAGCGTGTTTCTTCATTTAATTCCTTCTTCCCCACGGACAGTTCTTTCTGGCTACACAGTCCCTTTGAAAAGACTCATGCCGAGGTTGAAGCTTCCAGAAGGAGGGTGTGTGACGTAATTGTGCCCATCACCCGGGGCAGCACCCTGACTTAGCTGGGGCAGTACCTATGAAACAGCAGCCAAATCCTACTTCTCAATTAAAAAAAAAATTAATGCTGTACCTCATTCTCTAGAATGCTAGGGCAGCTTAGAATGATAACTATACTGTATGGCTGTTCGTCCCGTATGCATGGTTTTTTAAATGTAAATATTCATAAATAAAAAAGAATACATGATATGAAATTTTAGCTACAGAATTATCGGCTAGGCCAAAAATATGAGTCTAGGAAATTAAGACGGCGTGTGTTGTGGTGGGGAGTCGGTCTGTCCACATGCAGTCAAAAAGTCCTGCTCATATTCTAAAATCAGCTGCCTCGCAACCAAAATACAAACCAGGCTACTTAGCGTCCATAGGTGCACTAGGACCTGAGCTAAGAGAAAGGCAGTTAAAAGCACATGCACTTTGGGGCGCCTGGTGGCTCAGTTGGTTAAGCATCTGCCTTTGGCTCAGGTCATGATCCTGGAGTCCAGGGATCAAGTCCTGTGTCAGTGAGGAGTCTGCTTCTCCCTCTCCCTCTGTCCCTTCCCTCCACTTGTTCTCTCTCTCAAATAAATAAATACAATCTTTAGAAGAAAAAAAAAAGCACATGCATTCACATGCTTCCAATCTGACTTCTGCTCTAGACAACAGCTACTTTCGCCTTGCTTGGCCGTTAGCATGTGGGCTAACTTACAGGGGGACTGAAACACTTGCCAGGCTTCATTACTGTTATTGTCCTTGCTGTAGTAACAGTATCTGCTCATTGTGGTGGATCTAGAATACAGAAAAATAGTAAAGAAGAGAAAAGATTCCCCCTTAATCTTACAACCCCCAAACAACCACAGCTTGCCTCTTCAAACGCCTAAATTCTTGGGCAGCAGTAAATTGGCCAGGGGGGCAGCATGCCTCCCCGCCCTTTGTGAGAAGATTGTAGAAACCACATTCAGGACGGGCGGGAAGGGACTCCTGCTTCTCACATGCTCGTGTTTCATGACTGTGTAAAAAATCAGGCCGTCCATAGCTGCTGGGCATTCTACAGACGCCATCTTGACTTGGCAAAGCTCAGAACATGACTTGGACCCAGGAAAAAAGACGCCGGACACCTCATGTTCACTGCTTAGCAAGCCTCAAGCTGATGCCTTGGGTTGGCCAACTCCTTCTGTGCACAGTCATGCAAAGTCATGGCATCTTGCCGCAGGCCGTTACATGGAGCTTCTCCTCCATGTCATGGGTGTTAACTGCCTTGGGAAGGCATTTCGTGCCTTCTCTTTGTGGTCTTAAACTATTGTCCACATGAACTTTCGTTTTTTCTTTGAAACCTCAGACATCATAGTTATGTGACTTACTGGGTATCCACAGAAAACAAGCAACAACAACAACGACAAAAACCAAACACAAATTCATTGAGGTAGATTTGTTGGTGAAGGGCAAGAACACAAAGTCAGGGGACAGTGGGGCGCCTGGGTGGCGCAGTCGTTAAGCGTCTGCCTTCGGCTCAGGGCGTGATCCCAGGGTCCTGGGATCGAGCCCCACGTCAGGCTCCTCCGCTGGGAGCCTGCTTCTTCCTTTCCCACTCCCCCTGCTTGTGTTCCCTCTCTCGCTGGCTGTCTCTCTCTGTCAAATTAATAAATAAAATCTTTAAAAAAAAAAAAAAAGAAAGTCCAGGGACAGTAAACCATGTTCAGAAAGCACAAGATTGTTTTCAGTATTGTTCCTCCCTCCCCCCCTCCCTCCCTCCCTTCCATCTCTGGTTCATTTAACACATGTTTATTGAGCATCTACTCCACACTGGGCCCTGTTCTGAACTCAAGAAACAAAAACTTTGAGCTTGTAGAGCTGATGTTTTTAGTGAAAGTGACAGCGGACACCCAGGCCAATCAGCAAACACAGCCCCTCGTGCCTCTGACCACACTGGACATGCTATTGAGCCGGACTGGCTTCTGTCCCGAGAGATTCTCCTTGTGTGTGTAGATTCTCTGGGAGCCCTTCTCTGTCTTCTGTTCCTGGGCTAGTGGTAGGTCCTGAGGTGACTGGACCCTGCGCGTGGAGAGTAGGGAAGCCCTGGCAGGAACTGAGGTGGCCCTTCGGCTGTCCCCTAGAGGTACTGATCCACACAGCTTTTCAAAGTCCCCAACTGTAGCTTGAGAGAAACCCTCGCTGCAGGAACTTGGGGAATGTTCATGAAGTGGCAGTTTTTTCTCACCTGTCTAAGGGTCTCACCCCCAGCTCACTGTCCCACCACCCTCTCTGACTAGGAGGAGCCTCCTGCCCTGCCTTGACCTTCCCCAGACAGGCAGGGGGGAGGGCACTGTCGCCTGCTGGTATTGTCCCAAATGCCCAGGGACCCGCAGAAAGCTGCAAACACCTCCTCACGCACTCCCCCAAATGTGCAGGGGCGTCTATGCAAATGAAGCTCCAGAACTTACCTGTCCGACCCAGAGACACCCTTTGCTTCCCAAACGGACGTCCCTCCTATGGCTTCAGGAAGTGAGTTAGTCCTAACGCGCTTTGATTCAAATGAAGGCAATTCTAGGAAATCTATTCTGCTAACACCAAAGCTTTGACTTAGCCAGGCATTGGAAGAGGCGGAACCACGTACGTTTTTAATTCCTCAACAAAAATTTTTTTGAACAAATATTTATTGAACGCTCACTCCTGTGCCAGACATTGTTCTAGATGCTTTCGATGCAGCCGGGACCAAAGCTGCAACATACCCTCAGACTTCAGTAATTTCATAATTATCACCCCCCCCCCAAAAAGCCGTTTAAACAGGAAGCCAGACAAAGGGGCGAAAATTACTGAAAAGATTCTGCACTTCCTGACCTAGCTACATCTTTTCATCAGCACAAAGTGCATCTTTTAAAAAGGTGGGCACCGCTGTGCGCTGGCCTCACAAGCCTCAGAGACAAGAACTATCGAATCATTTTTGCTTGTCAATGCGATCAAATCAAATCTGGCCGCCTGCCCAACTTTCCAGGGCTCTCTCGGTTTGGACAAAACCCGGAAAACGGAGGAGGGGCCCGCAGGCGCTGAACCTACTGCGGGCGCCGCTGAGATGGTGGGTCAGCCTGGGCTCCGCGTCCACACGGGTCCTGCCTCCGCCTCCTGCCACTGGAGGATCCGAGGATCCGGCTCTCCACCTGCAGCGTCCTGGGACAGGGTTGGAGGGGGAGGGCGCTTGTTTTTTCCGCAGGCTCTTCCCACCCCCCACCCCCACCAAACACATCAGCATTAACTTCTGGACAAACGCACAACAGAAGAGACTATTTTTATTCCACGAATTAAATTCCTCTTTGGCCCCTTCACTTGAAAGCAGATGCATCTCATTTCCAAGAAACCAAAATAACAAACTTTCTGCTCAAGCTGGCTTTTAGAAATGATTTGTCACTGGTAGGTAAAGGACCCCACAGGTGACAATGGAAAAGAATACGCGAAGATAGTAAAACCAATTCAGAGGGGAAAGTAGGACTAGAAAGTGAAATGTGCCTTGTTGTTACTTTAAAAACAATTGTGACGTAAGAGCTATGGCGGGGATGGGGATGCCTCGGTCGGCTGGGCATCAGGCTCTTGATATCCATTCGGGTCATGATCTCAGGGTTGTGAGATCAAGCCCCACCTCCGGCTCTAAGATGTGGGGAGTCTGCTAGGGATTTTCTCTCTCCCTCTGCTCCTCCCCACTCTCTAAAATAAATAAATAAACACATCTTAAAAAAAAAAAAAAGAGCTATTGCTAGCCCAGTATTTAGAGGTATAATAAAATCTTTTGTTTAAAACATAGTACCTGAGGGGGGGCCTGAGTGGCTCAGTCGGCTCAGTGGCTCTGCCTTCGGCTGTGGTCCTGATCCCAGGGTCCTGGGATGGAGCCCCATGCTGGCCTCCTGGCTCAGTGGGGAGCCTGCTTCTCCCTCTACCCTTCCTTCTGCTCCTGATCTCTCTCTCACTTGCACGCGCTCTCTCAGATAAATAAATAAGATCTTTAAAAAAAAGTTAAAAAAAGCCCAAACATAGTACCTGTGATAAAACAAGTTCTTTCAGTAACTAATTGCCATTGGAATCTTTTTTTTTCTGTAAAGTTTATATTTTGGATAATTTTAGATTGACAGAAAAGGCACAAAGATAGTACAGGGGGTCTGTCTGCCCTTCACCCCGTTTCAGTTTCCCCGATGCTCTCACGTTAGGAAGGGACACTTGTCAAAAACCAGAAACAAAAATCGGTCCCTTAATATTAACTAAACCCCAAACTTTGTTTGGATTTCACCAGTTTCCATATTAATATCCTTTTCCTGTTCCAGGATCCAATCCAGGATGCCACATTACCTTGCACTGGATTCTTTTTGAAGGAAGAGATTCAGGATTCCCAAAAGGGTGTTATTAATTATATGTTATCGCACAGTTACTATTGAAATCTAGACCTTCCTTGGAGTCTTGTTTGCCTTTTAAAAAGAAATCAAATCAAAAGGACAAACCACTGGATTTATCCCTTACAAGCAAGAGCTTGCTAGGGGGCATTCAAATATGCATAACGTAATGGGTACCAATTAGACCACAATCAAGCAGCAAACAAGGAAAACGTATGTCCCATTTAAACTTCGGGTTGCAAAATGCTTGTCAATGATTATCAAACAGCAGATCAGTCTATACATTCCATGGGTCAAAGTTCACCTTTTAGAGAACCTCAACGACAGGGAATTTTAACTCTAAAGCTATTTTACTTCATCCGAATAGGAAATCAGACGAGGACCCATAGATAAAATGATTCCAATCAGCGCTGGAGGCTATGACCCCCCCTCGGGTGGTCCCAAGGACTGGAGAAAACTCCACTGTCACTTTGGGCCTGGGGAGGCCAACACCCCAGTGATGTCTATAAACTGGGGCTTAGCCTACCTGCCGGTCAAAGGTCCCTGGAGCTGTTAAGAAGAGAAAACCAAGAGGCCAGAATTGTCTCCACGGAGGAATGGGTATGTCCATACTTCAGGCTGCCTTTGAAAAAGCAAGTGTCACAGAATAAAATAATTAGGTCATGTAGTACATATAATACAGCTCCACAATTCCTTTTTTTTTTTAGATTTTTAAAAATTTTTATTATTTTTTAAGGCTTTTATTTATTTATTTGTGAGAGAGAGTGCATGAGTGGGAAGGAGTGGCAGAAGGAGAGGGAGAAGCGGACTCCCCACTGAGCAAGAAGCCCGATGTGGGGCTCGATCCCATGACCCTGAGATCAAAACCTTACCGATTGAGCCACCCAGGCACCCCTAAGATTTTATTTTTAAGTAATCTCTATGCCCAGTGTGGGGCTCGAACTCACAACCCGGAGATCAAGAGTCTCTGCTGTCCCCACCGAGCCAGCCAGGAGTCCCTGGGTCCACAATTCTAATTGACAGCTCCAAAATCCAAAGAGCTCTGGAAATTACAAATTCTTTTGTAATTCATGGTCTGAATTAACACGAAGCTCTACTGAGTCTTTCTTTATCCCGCTAAATGGGAAATAGTGACAAGTTCTTGAGAACTATAAATGGTGTGAGTACAGGGTGCCGGCCCACACCGTGCTGGAGTTGTTTCCTGATGTTACTGTACCTTGTCACCTTTCTAAACCCCGAATGGCAAAAACATTTCTGGTCTATGCTTTCCAGGTAAGGTGCTGTGTTGCTTGTGGGGAGAACCACTCCAATCTACTGAACGGTAACCCTGGGTAAGCAGCCTGCCTTCCCTTCACTAGCAACTCCGAAGTGTGTCATATGTGAGCTATAGGACCCTGAGAAATTGCCCAGGAGGTCCGGGGCTGGCATTGGGGGACCCATGGGACAGATTTCACAATGTAACTCTGAGGTTAGGCTATCCATCATCAATGTCAGAGAAAGGCCTGGAAATCCTATTGAGGATTTCAACAGTTCCCCCACAAGGGAAGAGAAGATATTCCAAAAGAGGGGACTCGTGTGTCTCAGCCAGTGGTTGAGGACAGGGTGGTTCCTTCAGGGGAATCACCCCCGTTGGGGCCAGGAAAAGAGGGAAGCAAGTTCCCTGCTGCTCAGGACATCCTCGGACCCAGAGTTGGCTTAATGGGATGGTGAAGTGGCCTGGGCTGATGGCTCATTTGGGGGAAAGCAGATGCTTAGGACAGGGAGGGTCTGGGGCCCTCTTTGGAGTGAAAATGGAGAGCCATGGCCTTGACGAGCCCTGGGACACTTAATGTGGGCGATCTGCCCTTGCCCCAAACACCTACTGAACAGGACCTGCCCACTCCCACCGCCCCCCCCGGACCATGTGGCAGAGGAAGGAAGGCATGACGCAGCCCAGGATGACCCCGGGCACACTTAGGTTAACACAGCGTGGGCTTCCTGACCCCATCATCACACAGACCTTGGAAGCTGCGGTCAGCCACAAGGCTGGTTTAGAAGTCACAGGAAAGGAGATGATAGAGGGGAATTAGCTTCCGAGAAAAATGTCTTTCGCTAACGTGCACTCAGCTGAGCTCAGGCAATTTTGTAATCTGCTTGTAATTTGTACTCAACCCACTTAGTAAAATAGCCATTTGGTTCACATAATATTCGATGCTATGTGGTTGATGTGAGAAGACACTTTTACCAGCGGTTAAAGCCCTTCGAATTTTTCACCCTTGACAGAGAAGACAAAGAGACATGTGGTTATTATGTTATAACCACACAATATCAAAGGTTACTTAGCTGAGTGTGAAAGTAACAGTAAGCACTGCGAACATCAAGAAACTCAGGAAACTATTCCTCGAAGCCTTCTGATCACATCCAGTACTGCTTAAAAACCAGCGAGGTCAAGGTCCTGCGCTCTTTCACGTGCTGAAAAATCCTCTTAGGGTGGCAGGAAATCAGTTCCTGTCTCATTCTGGAAACAAAGGCACGCCGACAGCTCCAGTAACTTCACGTCAAGATTGAGAAACAATAAGGCATGCGACATTCCAAAGGGTATACAATGATAACCGGGACTCTGTCTCCGGGATCTCGCAACCCGCAGGAGCATAAGACAGGGACGCCAGTGATGCAGAGGAGGAAGAAGGCGAAACAATTCTTAGAAGGAGGGGGCCGGTCAGCAGGGTCAACGGGGCTGCAGGGGAAAGCGGAGGGGAGAGGTTGGACCAAAGCCCCGGGGTGTGGTGGCTGGGGACAGCAGTGGCTTGGAGAGAGCCGTGTTGGTGGAACAGGGAAACCAAATCAAGAGGGATTAACCAGTGAGTGGGTGTGAGGAAGGTGAGAGGAGGGTGGTGATGAAGCGTGGTGGTGAGCTGAGGAAGTGGTAAGGCCAAAGGAAATTTGTGTCGATTATGTAAGTTAGGGAGACCTGAGCATGTGTCTAGGTGAGGGGAAGGTGCCAGCGGAGGAGGGAGGGAAGATCAGACGAGGTGACAGGTGACTGCCTCGCTCTCTCCGCGCCCATGTGCAGACCTAGCCCAGCTCAGGGGAGGGGGGGGGGGAGCACAGCAGAGCGCGCGCACTTCCTGGCTTGCTGAATACTGTTCGACTTTTGTTTGTTTTATAACAAGAACATCTTCTTTTTTTTTTTTAAGTTAGGTCAACTCTATGCCCAATGTGGGGCTCGAACTCATGACCCCAAGATCAAGAGTCGCAAACTCTACTGCCTGAGCCAGCCAGGTGCCCCCATAATGAAAAAAATCTTGATATTTTACTTGCGAGGTTAAAAACAATAGCCAGGGGCTCCTGGGGGGTTCAGTCGGTCGAGCCTTCGACTACTGGTTTCGGCTCAGGTCAGGATGTCAGGGTCGTAAGATGGAGCCCCGAGTGGGGCTCTACGCTTTTGCGGGAGTCTGCTGGAGATTCTCTCTCCCTCTGCCCCTCTCCCCGCTCATTCTATCTCTCTCTCTCTCTCTCTAAAATAATAAATAAAATAAAAATCTTTAGAAATTAAAAAAAAAAAGCAACAGCAGTCACAACAAGCATTTGCTGAGGTCGATCCTGGTTGCTGGAGGGGTTCGGGGCAAGTGTGAGCTCAGCTCAAACCTTCAGTAAACAGAACAACTATGCTGTGGAATATTCTTTCGCCACAGAAAGGAGTGAAGCACTGACCCAGGCTATGACGTGAATGAACCTTGAAAACATGCTGAGTGAAAGGAGCCAGACAGGAAAGGTCATATACTGCACGATTCCGTTGACATAGAATGTCCAGAATGAACGAACCCATGGACACAGAAGCACGTTGGTGGCGGCTGGAGCCTAGGAGGAGGGCTGCGGGGAGCGACTTACTTCATGAGGGCAGGGTTTCCTTTCGGGGTGCTAAAGATATTTTGGAACTAGACAGATGGCGGTTGCCCAACGCTGTAAACTTACTAAATGCCGCTGAACTGTACAGTTAGTTTTATCTCAATAATGATGACGAAGCCAAAAAGGATGCCAGGAGCTGCCCCTTGCTGGATTCTGCCTGCCTCTCTGCCGGGATTTTTACTCAGCATCCTTGCAACTGTGGACGAGGCCTTACTACTTACTGGGCGGGTCACCCCCCTGGGACCGATCCGCACCGGCTGACTTCCTGCGGTCCTCCTCCGTCATGAGCCAATGTTGTGGCTCAAATGCACCCCCCCTTCTGGGTGTTATGTAAGACTGATGAATCACTGAACTCTACCTCTGAAACTAATAATACACTCTATGTTAATTCGTTGAATTTAAATTTAAAAAATAAAAGAAAATAAAACAATAAATAAAATAAAAAGGACCCCCAGGGTCTGGGTGTGCCAGGGACCAAGGCATTTCCTCAGAGAGGAGGGGACGTTCAGCACTGGAACTGGAGAAGTCCCTGAAAGCTGGGATGAGTTGGTTGCCCTACCTTGTGCTCTGATTAAAGACGGCACGTGCTCTGATTAAAGACTGGACCCTGCCCAGTCCTGGGGGGCAATCTCGGGCTCTTTCACGCTGAGTCCGTCTTCCCTCTCGGCCAGGCAGCACCTTACAGAGATGCATGACGCGGCTCCTGGGTGCCGGAGGAGGAGGCTGGATCTTAGGACTGCTGAAGCTGGCACACCCCAGCTCAGATGTCAGCCCCTTCTCCTTTTGGAGTAGAAATTGGAGTTTCCTTTGAGGTCCATTTGGAGGTCAAGGGCTAACCTCACGAGCCGCCCCTGACGTTGCATAGGTGTAAGGCAGCTCCCCAAGGATTATTCCAATGGCAGTGGCGGGAGCTTGGCAGGACCTTTTAGTCTGGACGGGGTCTTGGGGCTTAGGTGCAGTCGGTAAATGAAATTCGGAAATGCCTCCACTGGTCATGCAAACAGACCTATTAATTTACAGAGATGCCAGGGAGGCTTCTAGAAAGGGGGACTGAGCCTCACTACTCCTTTTGCTTTCAAGTTCAGTGTCTCTGGAGTGCATCTGGATGGGTGGGGGCAGGGGGGGCCCCCGACTGAGCCTGGTGGAAGAAAGAACATCAGGGCTGGGCGTCTGAAGGGGGCAGGACCAAGGAGGTCTGAACTGTGGGCCCAGAGCCCAAGTCATTTGGGAGGAGTGTTAGCCTGCGAGGGACTCGGCTATCACTGAATTATGGGGTGCCTTCAAAAGTGAGAGGCTAAAGGACTCTTTGGAACAGCCCCGACACGGAGACAAGCCAAATGTCCAACAGCTTGGGGATGGGTCAACAAGCCATGGTATACCCACTTCACTGAAATTATTCAGCAATTTAAAAAAAAAGTGCTAATACACGCTACCACATGGATGAGCCTTGAAAACCCTGCGCTAAATGAAAGAAATCAGTCCCAGAAAGTCAACACATTGTATGATTCTCTCTCCGTGACACGTCCAGAAGAGGGACATCCACAGCCAGAAAATAGAGGAATACATGCCAGGGGCTAGAAGGCAGGAAATGGGGAGTGACTGCTAATAGATACAGAAGATCACTTCCAGGGTCCCACCAGGGTGTCCCCTAGGGTCATGCAGTTTAATCCCTGTGTGCCCATCATCCATTGACGTCATTTATGCTTCAAGACCAGCGATTCGGGAAGCAGTGTCCGAGGCCAGGAGAAGGTGGAGGAGGGGGAAACCAGGCAGAAGAAGCCAGAGAAGGATCACGCGGTCCAGGTGTGCTCTCAACCCTTAGTCCCCTTTGCCCAAATGTGGGTATTTCGGGTCACGGGGCTGGTTGTTGCCCCGGGGTTTTGGTTTCCTGTCTCTTGGCAAGCTTCTGTTTGAGAGAGTCATGGGAGAGAGTCATGGGCGTAGGAGGCCTAGACGGGGCCCAGCCCGCTGTCTGTGGTTCTGGCGGTACTTTAGAAACACCTGCGCGTGTGTAAAGACTAGCAATGCTCAGGGCTTGTCCCCAGAGCCTCTGGGCCAGCTGGGGAGGAGGGTGTGGAGGGATGCCCCCTCCTTGACCATGCAGCCAGGGTGAGGACCCTCTTCTGCAGAAAACGATATTACACAATAGATCATAGGGCATCCAGGCAAAAGTGGAGAGGAAGAGTGTTAGAGAGACGTGGAGGGCAGTAATTAATATAAACATTATGTCAATTTCCTGGATTTTGTGATATCCAGGATATCTTTTTTTTTAAGATTTTATTTATTTATTTGACAGAGAAAGCGAGAGAGCACAAGCAGGGCTCCCCCTCAGGAACCTGAGATCATGACCTGAGCTGAAGGCAGACGCTTAACTGACTGAGCCCCGATATCAGGATATTTGACCTTTTTTGAGATTTGTGGCTTGTGATTTTATTTTCTCATTCCACATATTCACCTTCGTGCCTAATTTTGTATTCTTTTTCTTAAAGAGGGACTCCCAGCATGGTTTAAGGTTTATGTCCCACAAGGCTTGGATCTGTCCCTTGGCTAAGGGCTCACTTAGGTTCAGGCAAACATTGTGGTAAGAATCCTTCATAGTTTTACATCACATCGCAGCTTCTATAATGCTGGTGTGTGACGAATCACTTAGGATGGTGACGGCCAGACCTGTCCAGTGTAAAGATCCATCTTCCCCATTGCAGCTAGTAAGCTAGTAGTAAAGTAGTCTGTTGTCTCTGTGCAACTTTTCCGTCCCCCAAATTTTCAGGGAATGGCTTTAACGTCCATTGATGAACCTTTCCTGAATCAGTTCTTGCACTGGAAGTTGCAAAATGCTAATTTCATGATTGTTTCATGAATTTTGCCTTTATTGGCTGGAATTCTTCTCTGAAGAAAGCCTTCCCCTCATCAGTTTCACAGGTGATTTTAACGTCAACCGACCAGGTTAGTAGCATTGACCCAGTCCAACAGACCCCAGAAATACTGAGGTTCAGGGAGATAAAAAGATTTGTTTCAAATCACACAGTCACTAGCAATAAAAGGCTACTTTTTTTTTTTAAGTACCAAAAAAGAAACATCTATTTTTTTAAAAAGGACTCTGCAACACCAGAGCACGGCATCGCAAACTGTCACTGTCTTAGAACATCTATCAACATTTACTAGGACAAGACACAGCTTGGGAAATAGACCAGGCTCTGGGAAACATTTGAAGCCTTTCCATTTCAGCCAGGAATTTAATTAGCTCCCTATTCTCTCCCTGCAATTATTTAGCATGGCTCTGGAAGTTCTTGCTAATAAAGATAAGATGTAAAAAAAGAGGTATTAACAGAAATAAGAATACAAAATCACCACTATCTGTATATAGTGTAATCGTTTTTCTAGAGTAGTAGTTCTCAAACCTTTTGGTCTCAGGACCCCTTGACCAAACTCTTAAAATTTGCTGAGGACCCCAAACAACTTTTTTCTATGTGGGTAATATATATATGTATATATATATATATATGTATATATTAATATTTATCATACTAGAAATTAAGAGTGAGAAAAAAATGTAAAATATTTACTTATTAGTTAATTCCAAAGTAACAAACCAATTACATGTCAATGGAACTTTTTAAAATGAAAAAATATTACATTTTCTCAACCAAAAAAAGCATTTAGTGAGATAAGTGTTTTTCTTTTGCAGCTTTATAAACCTCTTTAACCTCTGGTCTACTGGCAGGCTCTGCACTCAGCAATATCACACAAGGCAATTGCTAGAAAATTCCACCGCACACTTGTGAGTGAATGAGAGTGAAAAAGGCCAATCACTTTTTGGTATGACTGTGAAAATAAATAATTTTGACCTTGCAGACTCTCTGAAAGGGTTTTTGGGACCACATTTTGAGAACTGCCGTTCTGGAACATTTGAGAGGCTCAGCTACAAGTTTTACTAGTATCAGTTACCTTGGTGAGGTGGCTGGATAAATGATAAATATAGGAAACCGAGTCATTTTCCCATATACCAGCTTCTCTGCAGTGTCCTACTTCCTGTGTGTCTGTATGTGTGTCCATTGTGTGTGTGTCCTGTGCCTGAGCCTGTGTGTGTCCGTGTGTCCATTGTGTTACCTTTACAGCAAATCTGAAATCCCAACAATCCAGATGTTCCTTTGGCTTATGCTGCTGGGAGGCCAGGAGTTTTTAGGGTTTCTTTTCCCTCGGCATTCCTTCAAAAGCTTCTGGATGGGGAAGAAAGGGCAGACAGGATGGGAAAGCTGAAAAGGAGGGTCCACACATACCATCAGAGCTACACCTGCCGCACTCAGCCCTACTATGTGATGTTCCCCCTCCCTTCAGGTTGTCTCCCCCAACTGAGCTGCTCACACTGCTGCTGATATCCCAGACCTCTTGAAAGCCCAGGGCTTTCAGAAATTTCCCATGGTCTCTCTGTGCTGCTTGATCTTCCCATGCTCCCTGGGCACAGGGGGAAGCACGTGACTGATAGAGGTTGGCCCAAGGGAAGGTAGGAGGGACATATTCTCTGTTCTGCCACCTTTTTTGTCACAATGGCCCACTAGCCAGACCTCTGTGTTCCTGGAGAGTTTCTCAACGGGGCAGCACTTTCTTTTCCTTCCAGGAGCTGCTGTCTGAGGGGACGATCTACCCAGTTGGGTCCCTGAGCCTCATGTGAATCGGTCGGTATGACCACTTATCCTAACAACCATAAGAAGCATTGGCAAAATTGGAGAAGTAGAGAAGACAGCAGTGCCAGGAAGACAGGAGAACAAGTAAGGAGAGGGCAGGTGGATGTGAGGTTGCCCTTCGGGGCATGAAGGGAGACCCAGTCCTTTCCAGGGGACGAGTGACTCTGTGGCTAAATCTAAAAAGGGTGTTTTTTAGCCCCTTCCCCCCCAAAGCTGTCAGCATTTTCAGTGTCATCCAAATTTATAGGAAAAAAAACCTGTGCGGTCTCAGTCAGAAGAGCATGTGACTCTTGACCTCGGGGTCGTGAGTTCGAGCCCCACGTTGGGTGTAGAGATGACTAAAAATAAATAAATAAATAACGAAAAAAAAAAGAAAAAGAAAAAACTTGTTACCTTTGTAAACAGAAACAGAGCTGTGTTTTTATTTTAAAGATTATTTTCTGTGCCCGTTTGGATTTTGTCTGCAGCACTGTTTTCCAAGTGTCTCCGAACTTTATCCTACTTATGTTGAAATACTGTGGAGTCTGGTTTTGTCTCGGCCTGTAATTCTCTCTCGTTTGGATGTTTCCCATGAAATAGAAATTGTTTCCATATTAACACCTCATTTGTTGCCCCCTTTATTTTTATTTTTTTAATATGGTACTTTTAAAATTTTTTTAATTTTTTTAAAAGATTTTATCCATTTATTTGTCAGAGAGAGAGAGTACAGAGGGAGCAGTAGGCAGAGGGAGAAGCAGACTCCCCGCTGAGCAAGGAGCCCAACGCAGGACTCAATCCCAGGAACCTGGGATCATGACCCGAGCTGACGGCAGACGCCCAGCCGACTGAACCACCCAGGCATCCCTGCCCAATTTATTTTTAAGACATAGCTTCATTAGGTATAATTTATATGCCACAAAACACCCATCTTAAATGTACAACTCAATAATTTTTTGTAATTTTAGAGTTGTGCAACCATTATAACAATCCAGGGGCTCCTGGGTGGCTCAGTTGTTAAAGCGTCTGCCTTTGGCTCAGGGCGTGATCCCAGAGTCCTGGGATCAAGCCCCACATGGGGCTCCCTGCTCTGCTGGGAGACTGCTTCTTCCTCTCCCACTCCCCCTGCTTGTGTTCCCTCTCTTGCTGGCTGTCTCTCTCTCTGTCAAATGAATAAAATCTTTAAAACGAAACAAAACAAAAAAACAATCCAGAACATTTGCCAGTTTTCCGTTAACTCTTAAGAACACCTTCAGTACAATTAGCATTAGAGAAAATATGGATGTCTATTTAAAAAAAAAAAATCCCGAAATTTGAAAGTATTTTAAAAGTAGTGTGTTTTTTTTTCTTTCAGTGGCAGTAGGTCAACCTAACCAATTGAATTCTTATTTTAGTCTGCGACCATACCACCCTGAAGGCGCCGATCTCGTCTGAATTCTTATTTTAATGAATCAATCACTTGTTCAATAATTTATCAACCAGGTGATGGTTAATTTTATGTACCAACTTGGTCAGAGAGGCTATGCTGTTTGCCCAAATTCACACAGCCAGTAGGTGGTAGATCTGGGATATGAAGCTGCTACCCCTTTGAGACACTGTTTAGTGCCTAATTATAAAACTCAGCATTGTACCACATTAATAAGAAGTACTTGATGATAATTCTAAATTATTTATTCCCATGCTCTAGGATGGTGAACTCAATAATTTCATTTTTCTCATGGAAGTTAAATTTTTGCTTTTTAAGTTCCACACTTGAGAAAAATAAGTATCCTGGCATTAGAGGAAGTGTAACTAGATATTGCATGCTTAGTCAAGGGGAAATTTTTGAAATAACAGACATTATACATTTGAGGAAGTGGGTTAACAGGCTTAAGGGCCAACTATAGACCAATGAAGAATCAGAGAAATTTGCATTTCTCCATAATAATTGTTTAAAACCAAAGGAACAACACGAGAGTGTTACACATCCTACGTTTGCAATCAGTCTAGGGCAGTGATGCTTGAACTTGGTAATGAAGAGATCTGCGCCGTGTGGGACACACAACATACACACCAGGGGTTGGTAGGACGAATGAATGCACTCGGCCTTTTTTTTTTTTTTTCAACTTCCTTTCCCTGAAATGACAAACAGTAACAGAACTGGGAAGACCCAGGCTTCAGTTCGCGTATTTACTCTTGATGAATATCATCATGAAGATGTGTGTTACAGGAAGTGGATACCAGTCACAGCTGGCACAGGGCCGGTTACAGAAGGTAGGTTTAGGGCACAACCCCAGTCTAGTTTTAGAGGAAAGCAAATACATAAGACCGATGCTTCATTTCCAACTCTCCTCTTTAACAAATAACAAATAAATAAAATTAAATTAAAAAAATCAAACCTCATTTATGATTTTCTATCCAGTTATAATTTTAATGAAATCAAATGAATCCTTCCTGATCAGGGTAAACATGTACTTGAACCACATAAGGAATTGGTCATTTAAGATGAATTCTCCCAACTTCTAAGCCTATAGATTTGTTGACCACACCATGTAGACATGGCTACGTTCTCTGCTCAGCATATGATGATGTTGAAATCGAAGGGTTGGCTGGACTGAGTTCTCATCTCTAGGCTCTGGGTGGGGCCGGGGCGGGGGCGGAGATCCTCCTTGAGGCTTGTTTTCATTGGCAGATGTCAGTCCTTTAGGACTGAGGACATGAACCTTATTTACATGCTGACTGTCAGCTAGTGGCTACCAGCCCCCCAAATTCCTCGCCTTTGTCTCCCTCCATCCTCAAGCCAGCAAACGGTGTGTTGAATCCTCATGCTTCAAATTTCTGACTTCCTCTTCTGAGATGAGCCAGGGAAACCTCCAAGCTCTGAAAGGGCTCATGTGACTAGGTCAGGCCCACCAGGGTAATCTCCTTATCTCAAGGTCAACCGTGCTGTCTCATCTAATCTAATCACAGGAGTAAAATCCATTATAGTCACAAACCTGGGGACTATACAAGATGTTTATGACAGGTGTGGGGGTATTGGACACCATCTCCGAATTCTGCTGGCCACACCCGGCTTCGAGAAGGATCAACCCATGGCCAATCTTGTTTCATCTTGCTGCAGTTGGATTCCCTGGGAAGCAGGCTCGGAGACGAAGGTTAGCTTGCGGGCAGTTTAGTAGGAGTGTGGGCAGGATCAACTCTGTGCAAGGGAGAGGAAGGAAGAGAGGGCTCTGAAGCAGGGATGGTCCTTCAGAAGTATTCCAAGGTGGGGCAACTCCGTGGGGCAGGGCCAAGACCCTGGATGTGGGCTGCCCCAGGCAGGGGTTCATGGGGCGCTCCCCCTGAAGATACGACAGTGGACCACACAGCACTGTGTTTCTGCAGCCTCTGCAGCACATTCAGCATTATTTTGAGGTAGAGTCCAGATATCATATTATTTCATCTATAAACACTTCCGTATTGCTTCCTCTGTGAACATTTCACTATGTGTCATTGCAAGCAAAAAGTGAGGGGCCCCCAGAAAAAAGAAAAACGAGATACAGCGTTAGTGACAACAGAGAAGTCATTTCAGGCCCCCTACCTGTCCCCCCCCCACGTGATCTGTGCCCGACTGGTCCCAGCCCCCTTTCTGCAGAACTTCCTAGGAGGTGTCAGAATTACAAAGAAATGCACACCCCTCAGTAGCGAAGGATTTCCACCCCCCGCCCCCCGCGGAAGGAAGGGAGAATAAAACTCACCAGTCTCTACCAGGTCAGGAAATAGCCTAACCAGATGGGAGACGAGCCATCAGTGATAAGAACTCCCAGTGCTATTGCAAAAGTGAGCAAACCCGCTTACCCAGGATAATGGGTTCCTTACCCAAGATAATGAGCCCAAGACGGGGTCCAGTTTAGACCGCTCTCAGAGCCGGCCCAGAGCCCCTTCTCCTTGTCCAAGAGTTACTGCTGCTTCATTATAATGTTAAAATCTCCACCCAAGGAGGAGCGCCGACCTTACTAGCAGAACATGATGTATGTATAGGCATGTTTCCTTAAGACGCACGGTGACCCGATGCCCTCCTCTGCGCAGGGTGACAGAACCCCCCCAACCCTAAATAAAAGGAACTCACTCACCCCTGTTCCAGGAGTCACGGCTTTGGAAGTTATTCCCCGTGATCTCCTTATTTGCTGCAGATAAAGCGTCCTTTGTGGGACAACGCCACCCGACGTGGTCTCTACCCGTGACTCACCAAGGAGCGAACTCACGTTAGTTCCATCATGTCTTCGAAATAACAAGGAACTGTGATATGATCTCAGCTGAAAATAAATTCGTATTTCGTATGATAAAAATGCAGTTAGTGCTAAAACTTCTTATTGTCTCCTAAATGTCACAACTTTCCTCTAACTCTGCATTTCTTCTTCTCTGAAGTTTGCTTGTTTAAATCAAAATGGAAAATCGATGAACTCTTTTTCCTTGCACTTGACTCCTTAATGAGAGCTGGAGTTTGCTAATTGTATCCACGTGGTGTCATACTGCCTGTTTCTCGGTTCCCCGTGTTTCCTGTAAGCTGGTCTTTGGATCTAAGGTTTGATCAGATCACCACTGATTGTTTGGTACGACTACTCCAAAGACAGTGACATGCTTCTCTGTCGCGGGGTGCATAAGGTTGGGGAGTGATGTTGTTCTGGAATGCGGGCGAGGTCCAGAGCAGATCGTGGAGAAAGAATTCTTGAGACGTCTTAGGTGCAAAAAGAGCTGCCGCCCTGGGGTTGTGAGAGGAGTGACTGATTATATACTTGGGAGGTGAGGGAGGTAAGGACAAAGGGAGGTGTCCAAAAGGACTTTCATATGCTAAAGAAGACCCTCAGGGTACTGGAGGCCTGGCTCTCAGCACTTTAAAGTTGTTTTTTCTCCTAGTAAAGCATGAACACTAAGACAGCTGGGCGCTTCTTGGAGGCCTATCATACCTGCCCATCTCAAACCCTTGTCGATGGGCTGGTGGTCATAAAGAAATGTAATTGTGTTTCCTTTCCCTTCTGCTTCTGGTTTCCGCATCATTCATGGAGGAGAGGGTGATGTGGGGGCTCCAGGAAATTGAGTTATGGGTCTCTGGAAGTTAGGCTATTGATAATGCTTTTTCCTTGTCAATCACTAAGACACGGGTAAACTGATGGAGACGTGTCTTGCTCTATCAGTTAACCCTTTGGTTTTCCTTCCCTTAGCTTTAGGGCAGCCAGGAGTGCCTGAGGACTGGGACTCCTACCGACCTGGGAGTGGGGGGGCGGGTGTCGGCTTGTGCTTTGTCCTCAGCTTGCCTTCTGTTCCCTTATCAGGCAGCATCTGTTCTTTTGCGATGTGAGCAGCTGTTCGTGCTTCACATCTGAGCAGCGTCAGTTCTGATGAAGGTTCGCTCCATAGCTTCGCACCTGTAACTCCAAATGCAAAGACTCAGGTGGCAGAGACTCAGCAAAACTCCTACGAGGAGTTTCTTCTCTTTGCAAAACGCCATCCCATCCTATGGAAATCAAGATCAGCGGACGTGTTGGGCTGTGTCTCTACCGGGCGAGAAGTTGCATATATTCGCACAGACCTGCACTAACGGAAGAAGGAAGCTGCAGCCATTTCCCCAAGAGATGCATTTCTAATGAAATTTTACTTCTTTTTTTTTTAATGTTTTCCGAGGTCTTTAATAGGGCTTAATAATGTTACAAGTGAATCCTAGCCATCACTTGGCACATGTTTTATCCACTTATTTTTAAAGTAATCGTTACACCCAATGTGGGGCTTGAACCCACGACCCCAAGATCAAGCATCACCAGCTCCACCAAGCCAGGCGCCCCTGAAACTTTGCTTCTTACGCTTAGAAATGATGTATCAGGGATACCTGGGTGGCTCGGTCCGGTAAGCGTCTGCCTTTGGCGCCCAGGTCATGGTCCCAGGGTCCTGGGATCGAGTCCGCCATTAGACTCCTTCCTCAGCGGGGAGCCTGCTTCTCCCTCTGCCTGCCTCTCCTCCTGCTTGTGCTCTCTCTCCCTGTCTCTCTCTGGCAAATAAATAAATAGAATCTTAAAAAAAAAAGAAATGATATATTAAACTTTGTGAGCCAGTTATGCTTCGATCAAGTGTATATTACTAGTAATGGCAATGATAATTCAGTCCAGAAGAAAGTTGTGTTGTTTTTAGTTTGTAAAATAAATTTATTTATTTATTTATTTGAGAGCGAGAGCAAGAGAGCGTGTGACCGTCCCCTTACTCTCTCTCTCAAATAAATAAATAAATAACACCTTTTCAAAAAATGTGCAAGGGAGTATATGGACTTAAAAAATTCTTCTAAGGGACAACAGGCAGAATGTTTAAAAACCACTGTCTTCCTGCATACAGTTTATCCATCCTTCTCAGCCTCAACACTGGCATTTCTGTTTCTGCGCTATCTCAGAAGAATGGGGAAGTACTTGCTTTGCATTCATAGCAACAAAAGTCTGTGTGGCTAACTGTATGCTTGCTTCCAAAACAGATTTGCATAGCCGAAATCTTACAATAAGACGTGTTTATACTTGTATTCTGGGCAGCTCAAGTAACGGCTGAGGAGAGAACAGACCTCCTGTAGAGAAAGGAGGAAAGAATATCAGGAGCCAAAGCTGGAGCGGTGACTGTAAGTCTGCCCTAAATTTCTCTTTTATTAAAATCATGACGGAGCGCCTGGGTGGCTTAGTCTGTCAGGGGTCTGCTTTCTGTTCAGGTCAGGATCTCAGGGTCCTGGGATCGAGCCCCGCGTTGGGCTCTCTGCTCAGTGGGGAGTCTGCTTCTCCCTCTGACACTCCCCCTGCTTGTGTGCTCTCTCTCTCAAATAAATTTAAATAAAATCATAACACTTTTTTTTAATCTTGAAATATCTGGGTTTGTTTCTTCTCAATCTATTTCAACTCACTTTGTATATGGTTCAGATGATTTTCCCAAACCTGACTCTTTATTTATTTTTTTAAAATTTCTTTTTTTTTTTAAGATTTTGTTTATTTATTTGACAGAGATAGAGACAGCCAGCGAGAGAGGGAACACAAGCAGGAGGAGTGGGAGAGGAAGAAGCAGGCTCATAGCGGAGGAGCCTGATGTGGGGCTCGATCCCACAACGCCGGGATCACGCCCTGAGCCAAAGGCAGACGCTTAACCGCTGTGCCACCCAGGCGCCCCCAAACCTGACTCTTTAATCCCACTGTCAGGAAGAAATAAAATACAACGTCCCATAAAAGAACATGTAATAATGTGAAGTTTTGCTCTTCATCAATAAAAGCCAAAATATGGACATCTAGACTTGCAAAATTGCTACACTGTGATTGAAATCTTTAAACACACACACACACACACACACACACAAATTCTAAGTCCTCATTTCCAAAACATAGATAATTCTTTAAAAAAAAAAAAACTATGGTAAAAACGCATAGCAAAAAATGTACTGTCTTAACTATTTTTAAATACACAGCTCGGGGGTGTTAACTCTATTCACACTGTTGTACAACAGAGCTCGAGAACTTCTTCACCTTGCAAAACTGAAACTCTGTACCTACCAGACGAACGGCAGCTCCTCATTTGCCCCGCCCCCTGGTCTCTGGCAACCACCATTCCTTGTCTCCTTCTTTTTTAGTAATCTCTGCACCCAGTGTGGGGCTCAGAATCACAACCCCGAGATCAAGTGTCGGGTGATCTATGGACTGAACCAACCAGGCGCCCCTTCCAGTCTTTGTTTCTATTAGTTTGACGTTTTTAGAGACTTTATATGAATGGGATCCTAGAGTATTTTGCCTTTTTGTCACTGGCCTATTTCAGTTAGTGCAATGTCCTCAAGGTACATCCATGTTGTAGCATGTGACAGGATTTCCTTTTTAAAGGCTGAATAATATTCCATTCCACATATATACATTTTCTTCATCTGTTCATCCATCAGTGGACATCAGGTTGCTTGTATCTCTTGGCTATTGTGAATAATGCTGAACTTGGTTGTGCTGTCTCCAAGATCCTGTTTTCAATTCTTATGGATACAGACACAGAAGTGGATGCCTGGATTCTATGGTAATTCTATTTTTAATTTTTTGAGGCATCTCTATACTGTTTTCCATAGCAGTAAATATGTAAATGTAAAATAACCATTTTACATCCTGCTTGAAAGAAAGCCAGAGCCCCCAAATGGCATCACTTGGGGCCTTAGGTTAAGGCCCCAAGTCAGTAAACAAGACTTAATACCTAACTGGACTACAATTTCAACCCCCTAGAAATGTAACCTTCAACTCACCAACATGGGAATTTCCTGGTCAGCAGTAGGAAATTTATTGATAGATCCATTCCATTCCCCATTGGAGGGCGACCTTGCCTAAAGCAATGGACTCTTTGCTAATAATTTCCTTTTCTCCACTCTCTCTCTCCCTTTAAAAACTTTTCCTTTTCTGTAGTCCTTTGGAGTTCCCCTCTACTTGCTAGATGGGATGCTGCCCAATCCATGAATTGATTAAGAAAGCCAATTAGATCTTTGAAGTTTACTTGATTGAATTTTTGCTATTTAACAATCTCCACCAACAGTGCATAGGGTTCCAGTTTCTCTACATCCCCATCCACACTTGCTATCTTTTTGATAGTGGCTATCCCGATGCATGTGAGGTGATATGTCATTGTGGTTTTGATTTATGTTTATCTAATGGTTAGTGATATTACACATCTTTTCTTATGTTTGTTCATTATTTGTGTAGCTTTGGAGAAATGTCTATTCAAGTCCTTCATCCATTTTTTAATCAGGTTACTTTTATTGTTGTTGTTGAGTTGTAGGAGTTCTTTATATATTCTGGATATTAGCCTCTTAACAGATACATGATTTGCAAATATTTTCTTCTTTGTGTTGGCTGCCTTTTCACTTTGTTGGTTGTTCCCTTTGATGTGCATTTTTAAGTTTGATGTAGTTCAAGGAGTTGATTTTTGTTTTCGTTACCTGTGCTTTTGGTGTCATATCCCAAAAAATCACTGCCAAATCCAATGTCATGAAGCTTTTCTCCTATGTTTTCTTCTAGAATTTTTATAGTTTTAGGTTTTGTGTTTAGGTCTTTCATCCATCATGAGTTGGTATATGGTGTAAGGTAGGGGTCCAACTTCATTTCTTTGCATGTGGATATCCAGTTTTCCCAATACCATTTATTGAAGACACTATTCTTTTCCTCCTGTGGTCTTGGCACCTTTGCTGAAGATCATTTGACTATTTATGAAAGGGTTTATTTCTGGGCTTTCTATTCTGTTCCATTGGTCTCTAGGTCTATTGTTAAGCTCAAAAGCATTTTTTTATTAACATAGTTGTATAATATGTTTTGAAGTTGGGAAGTGTGAGGCCTCTAACTTTATTCTTTTTTGAGATTATTTTGCTATTTGGGGTCCCTTGAGATTCCAAATAAATTTTAGGATTTTTTTCTATTTCTACAAGAAATGCCTTGGGATTTGATAGGGACTGCATCAGTTCTGTAGATCACTTTAGGTGGTATGGGACATATTAACTACATATTGTGTCTTCCAACCCATGAACACAGGATGTCTTTCCATTTATTTATGTCTTCTTTAATTTCTTTCAGTCATGTGTTATGATTTTTGTTATATAAATCTTTCACCTCCTTGGTTAAGTTTATCCCAAAGTATTTTATTCTTTTCGATACTACCATAAATGGAATTGTTTTCTTAAATTCCTTTTCAGATCATTCATTGTTCATGTATAGAAATGTGACCCGTTTTGTGTATTGATTTTGTATTCTACAACTTCGCTGAATTTGTTAGTCTGCCTTAAATTCAATACTCTGGAAATATAAACACTTTCATGGGAAATTTTATTTCATTTAATCTTTGCTGGATCATTATTTGGTAATCTAATAGGCGACATTCTCAGCCGTTATTCTATAGAAAATAAACTCTTTTGTAGTGACATCTTTTATTTATTCTTTCATCGACAGATATGACTCGAGTGCCTATGTATTTCCAGTCACCATGCTTGGATCTGGGTATATACTGATAAATAAAGCATGCTTGGTCTCTGCCTCTTCGAGTCTAGATTCTAGTAACCAAACAAACAAAAACAATGACAAATTGTGATAAGAACTGTGGAGAAAATGGCCCAGGAGTCAAGTCAGGGACGATAGGTCTCTTTGGCGAGGGGGAGGGTGACACAAAAGCTGAGGCCTGGAAGAAGGGGACCACGGTGAGGACAGGTAGGGAGGGACAGTGGGGCCACCCTAAGGAGACAGACCTCTTGTTTGTAAGAGTTTCCAGAAACAAAAAGGAGGTAAATACAGCTTGAGTGTCCTAGGTGAGGAGAAAAAGACAGGAGGTGGAGATGAGAACGTTCATGCCTTTTGCAAAGCCTGAGGAATAATATTGGATTGTTGTTTAGCAAAGGGACATTCATAGGGTATTTCAAAGTCCATCAGTTGCTTTCTTTTTTTTTTTTTAAGATTTATTTATTTATTTATTTATTTATTTATTTATTCGACAGAGATAGAGACAGCCAGTGAGAGAGGGAACACAAGCAGGGGGAGTGGGAGAGGAAGAAGCAGGCTCATAGCAGAGGAGCCTGATGTGGGGCTCGATCCCATAACGCCGGGATCACGCCCTGAGCCGAAGGCAGACGCCCAACCGCTGTGCCACCCAGGCGCCCCCATCAGTTGCTTTCTATATGCAGATGAGTGGATGGCTAGATGAGTGAGCCCTCTTCAATGCTTTGCCATGCTGTCAGCCATGCTCAGACAAGACAGAGCAGTTCTCGGCTTGAACTCTCTGCGGAGAGCCTAAACTATAGACGTGCTGTGTGATCGAGAGGAAAGAGAGGCCAGATGGTGAAAATGAAGGACCTAACTGACGTTCCTCATCTACTGGAAAGCTCTCCCATGTGCCACACAGTCAGAAAGTACAGCGAACACTGCAGAAGTCTTAACATAAGTCTGAACAGATTGTCAATGAAATGCAAGTAGAATAATTTTTAGTAACATAAAATTGGGCCTCAAACAAACCCTCCAAGGAAAATGTATGAAGATACTCCGTTTCTTGGTTTATTGAGAAGAAATTTGGAAGAGAATTTGGGTATATCTAACAAGCTGATTTGCCTGCTATTTTGGGAAAAGTCCTTTTTGTTCTCTTCCATTTTCAAAAAGGGGCTAACCATTGTTCCATATGGACCCTGAGTTAACTAGTTGAATTAAGGTAAAAGGAAACCATTATACCCAAGTTCTTCCAAAACTTTTCCACATGAGCCAATTGGACTACATACCTTAGAACATGTTCTGTAGAAAGAGAAGAACTCATAGACGATTTATTGGGTTCGGTGGCCAAAGAAGGAAGAGGTAATAGCAAACGCTGCCCCCACAATGCACTCTATCCATAACTTCAAGGTGCTACCTTGTAGGGTCTGGCCTCTCCCTGCGGGGTGGATGGGCCAGGAGATACTGCTTTTCACTTTCCCTGGGTCATGACTGATTGTTCTGTGCCCTCATCTTCAGTTGCTTCCTCAACAGGTGAGTGTCGGACCGAGTCAGAGCTTAATGAGTCATCTCAATTAACAGGGTGTGCTTTGTGGCGGTCACACCCTGGGGCTAGGGCTGTTTCCTTTCTGGTCCGACGCAGCTCCAAAGCAGGGCTTCCTTCCCGTCTTCTCCAAAGCCGTTACTGTGGATGTGGGGCTTCCTTCAACGACTCATTTACCGAAAAGTTCGGCTCATTAAGAGACAAAGGTGCGTCTAGTTAGAGGAGATGGTGGCGAAGTTTGTGCTCAACTGCTTCATCTTGCTTCCTTCTGCTTAGTAAACCCAACAACCGAACTGTTTCTGGGTCAGATCATGGTGACCAGCACAAGATGCTTACTTTTGCTTTTTTCCCCCCTCGTTGTTCAAGATGAAATAGTCACAGATAGAACTTCGAGAAACTCCTCGTGTAACCATACTTTGAAAAAGTAGCCTCTGAGGGTAACAACAGCTGAAGATTTATGCGGAGCCCTCTGGAAAGGATTGAGGCACACCGTTAAAGTTCTGGGGCGCCCGGGTGGCTCAGTCACTTAAGCATCCCACTCTTGATTTTGGCTCAGGTCATGATATGAGGGTCGTGAGATCCAGCCCTGAGTTGGGCTCCATGCAGAGCATGGAGCCTGCTTAAGATTCTCTCTCTCTCGGGGAGCCTGGGTGGCTCAGATGGTTAAGCATCTGCCTTCGACTCAGGTTATGATCTCCAGGTCCTGGAATTGGGCCCCACATCTGTTGGGCTCCCAGCTCAGCAGGGAGTCTGCTTCTCCCTCTGCCTCTCCCCCTGCTTGTGCTCTGTCTCTCTCTCTCAAATGAATAAATGAAATATTTAACAAAATTCTCTCTCTCCCTCTGCCCCTCTCCCTCAAGTGTGTGCACATGCTCTCTCTTTCTCTCTAAAAAGAAAGAAAGGAAGGAAGAAAAGTTCCAAGCCACTGTTTTCCAGATGGCAGGTTTATTTGTGGGGTCCATTAGCTTTCTTCCAGAAATTAAAAAATTTGTTTTCACTTTGATAGTAAGCTTAAAACTCTAATATAGGCCTTTTCTGGAATCATCAGAATGAACCTGTTGTATGTTGTGTTTAGGATCTTCTTGGGGCACAATAGTACTATTTTGACTATTTTCAGGTAATGGGACGGAAACAAAGATGAACTTAGTATGATCTATTTCAGCCAAATGGGTGGCAAATAGTATTAACCATATATTGTACGGTTGGACATTCACCATAGTCTGATTTAAAAAAAAGTAATGGCTGGGGCGCCTGGGTGGCTCAGTCGTTAAGCGTCTGCCTTCAGCTCAAGGCATTATCCCGGAGACCTAGGATCGAGCACCACGTCAGGCTCCTCTGCTGGGAGCCTGCTTCTTCCTCTCCCACTCCCCCTGCTTGTGTTCCCTCTCTCGCTGGCTGTCTCTCTCTTTCAAATAAATAAATAAAATCTTTAAAAAAAACAAAAGTAATGGCTGAATTGATTCCTTGCAGGGTTCATGGTAGATAAGTCATGCCGAACTCAAATAGTGAATTAATGTTTTTTGCTTTAATTTTATTGTTTTACAGTTTTGATTATAATTCATTTACAAATTGGATTTGGTTTTGTTATAGGAGAGCTACAAATTGAAGATTATAATTAGTTTTAAATTCACACATACTTAGGAATATTATAATAAAAACATTGTCAACATTGGGAGATGCCAAGAAGCTTTTTTTTTTTTTTTCTTTAAAGAGGACCAAACACTTCTCAAGTTTGAGGAGCATCCTGCTAAATAAACAGATCTGACGACAAACGATGGGCCCTCTTGCTCTCCTATCTTAGAATGGTTGTTCTGGGGGTTCTCATCCCTCACCACACTTCAGAATCAACCGAGGAGCTTTAAACAAATACTATACTGTATCAGCTATGCTAATATCAGATATAGCTGTACTAATATAAAAAAATAGACTTTTAAGACAAAAATCGTTACTAGAGGCAAAGAATGACATTTTAAAATGATAAAAAGGTTAACCCATCAAGCAAAATAGGAACTATAAATATATATACATGTACAAACAGACCCCCAAAATACGTGAAGCAAAACAGACAGAATTGAAGGGAGAAACAGACAATGATAGTTGAAGACGTCAATATCCCACTTTCAGTGATGTATACAACACTAGGCAGAACATCAACAAGGAAACAGAAGACTCGAACGATATTATAAACCAACTAGATCTGATAGGCATGTATGGAACACTACAACAGAACGCACATTCTTCTCAAGTGCTTATGGAACATTCTCCAGGATGGATCATATGTAAGGCCATGCAAAAAGTCTCAATAAATTTCAAAGGATTGAAATAATACAAAATATGTTCTCTGACCACAATGGAATGAATTAGAAATCAGTAACGGAAGGAAATTTGGGACATTCACAAATATGTAGAAATTAAACAACATACTTGTAAACAATCAATGGGTCAAAGAAGTAATCACAAGGGAAATTAGAAAACACTTAGAGATAGATAAAAAGGAAAACACAACATACCAAAACTTACGGGATGCAGCTAAAGCATCAGGGGAAATTATAGCTGTAAATACCTATATTGAGAAAGAGAGTGGCACCTGGGTGGTGCAGTCAGTTAAGCGTCTCTTGGTGTTGACTCAGATTGTGATCTTGGGGTCTTGGGATCGAGCCCCACCTTGGGCTCCACACTCAGAGTGAAGTCTGCTTGAGACTCTCTTCCTCTCATTCTGCCCCTCCCCCTTCTCTCTCTGAAATAAATAAATCTTAAAAAAAAGGAAAAAGATCTGAAAGCAATAACCCAATGTTTCACCTTAAGAACCTAGAAGACAAAGTGCAAACTAAACCCAAAGAAACAGAAGGGAGTAAAAGAATGAATAATAGAATGACAAATAAATGAAATGAGAATAGAAAGACAGTAGAGAAAATCAATGAAACCAAAATTGATTCTTTGAGAAGATCAATTAAATTGACAAATCTTTAGCTGAAAAAAAGAAAGAGATTGAAAGTGCTATGATCAGGAATGAAAAAGGAGACATTACTATCAACCATACAGACATAAAAGGTCTATAAAGGAATACTGCAAACAATCGTACGCCAAAAAAACCTAGATAACCTAGATGAAATGGGTAAATCCTACAAAGACGCAAACTACAAAAACTAATTCAGGAAGAAACAGAAAATCTGAACTGATCTACAGCAAGTAAAAAATTGAGTTAGTAATCCAATCCCATAACAGTCCCATTTCCCACAAAGAAAAGCTCACATCAGCATGGTATCACTGGTGGATTTTACCAAACATTTTTTTTTTAAAGATTTTATTTATTTATTTGACAAAGAGAGACAGCCAGCGAGAGAGGGAACACAAGCAGGGGGAGGGGAAGAGGAAGAAGCAGGCTCATAGCGGAAGAGCCTGACGTGGGGCTCGATCCCAGAACGCCGGGATTACACCCTGAGCCGAAGGCAGATGTTTAACGCCTGTGCCACCCAGGCGCCCCGGATTTTACCAAACATTTAGAGAAAAATTAACACCAATCCTTCACAAACACCTCCCAAAACAGAGAAAGAAACCTTTCCCAAATCATCATGTAAGGCCAGCATGACCTGGAGATGAAAAGCAAACAATGCGTCCGAAAACGACAGACCAATATCCTTTATTTATTTATTTATTTTTTTAAAGATTTTATTTATTTATTTGACAGAGATAGAGACAGCCAGCGAGAGAGGGAACACAAGCAGGGGGAGTGGGAGAGGAAGAAGCAGGCTCCCAGCGGAGGAGCCTGATGTGGGGCTTGATCCCAGAACACCAGGATCACGCCCTGAGCCGAAGGCAGATGCTTAACCACTGTGCCACCCAGGCGCCCCTGGACCAATATCCTTTATAAAAATGAGTGCAAAAATCCTCAACATGACACTAGCAGACTGAATCCAGTAACATGTAAAAAGGATTATACACCAGGGGCGCCTGGGTGGCATAGAGGTTGGGCGTCTGCCTTTGGCTCAGGGCGTGATCCCCGCGTTCTGGGATCGAGCCCCACATCAGGCTTCTCTGCTGGGAGCCTGCTTCTTCCTCTCCCACTCCCCCTGCTTGTGTTCCCCCTCTCGCTGGCTGTCTCTATCTCTGTCGAATAAATAAATAAAATCTTAAAAAAAAAAAAAAGGATTATACACCATAATCAAGTGAGATTTATTCCAGGAATGCAGGTCAGTTTTTTTTGCATACAAAAGCATTTGCATACAAAAGCAAATAAAAGACCAAAACAAAACTAAAACAAAACAAAGATCATCTTGGTAGACACAGATAAAGCCTTTGACAAACATATGACATATGACACCCTTTCATGATTAAAAACACTTAACAAACTGGGAACAGGAGGGACTTCTTCACCCTGATAAAGGACATCTACAAAAAGCCCCACAGCAAACATCATAGTTAATGGTGAAAGACCATGAGCTTTCTCCCTAAGATTAGGAACAAGACACTATCCACTTTTATTCAACATTGTATTAGAAATTCTAGCTGGGGGGGCACCTGGGTGGCACAGCGGTTAAGCGTCTGCCTTCGGCTCAGGGCGTGATCCCGGCGTTATGGGATGGAGCCCCACATCAGGCTCCTCTGCTATGAGCCTGCTTCTTCCTCTCCCACTCCCCCTGCTTGTGTTCCCTCTCTCGCTGGCTATCTCTATCTCTGTCGAATGAATAAATAAAATCTTAAAAAAAAAAAAAAAAAAAAAAAAAAAAGAAATTCTAGCTGGGGCAATCAGACGAGAAAAACAAAAGATATCTGTATTGGGAAAGAAGAAGTAAAACTATCTCTATTTACAGATGATATAGTCTTGTATATAGAAAACCCTAAGGAATCCACCAAAACCACTGTAAGAGCTAATAAATTAGCTCAGTAAGGTTGCAAGATAAGTATACAAAAATTTTGCTTTTAGCTTTTGGCAGCTGTGAGGCTGGGGAGATCCCAGCCAGGCTGAGGAAGTCGAATCTCATTGTCCTCCTACCCTTCAACTTTTCCTCAGAGCCCCTCCATAAAATGGTTTGGTTCCCCTCACCTCAAAGTGTTTTTTTTGGTTTTGGTTTTTGGTTTTGGGGTTTTTTTTGCTTCTATACACTAGCAACAAACAATTTGATAATTAAATTAAGAAAACAATTCCATTTTCAATATATTAAATAGAATAAAATACTTAGGAATATATTTAATCAAAGAAGTGCAAGGATTAAGCATTGAAAACTAAAAAACATTATTGAGGGGTGCCTGGCTGGCTCAGTCAGCAGAGCATGTGACCCTCAATCTCAGGGTCATGAGTTCAAGTCTCATGTTGGGCATGGAGCCTGCTTAAAACAAACAAACAAACAAACAAACATTATTAAAAGAAATTAAAGAAGACCTAAATAAATGGAAAGACATCCCATATTCATGGATTGGAACATGCAATATGGTTAATATGGCACTATTTTCCCAAGTTGGTCTAGAGATTCAGAGCAATCCCTACCAAGTACCAGCAGGCTTTTTTTTTTTTTCCCCCAGAAACTGAAAAGCTAATCTTAAAATTCATTCTTTGTTGTCCTGTGCATTGTAGGATCGTTAGCAGTATCCTGCCTTGACCTGCTAGATGTCAACTCTCATCAATCCTTGGGTAAAATGGGTTTTGGAAGACAGAGGTTTGGAAGTTCGCTCACGCTCAAAAGCATTGAAAAAATGAGGAGGCAGCAAGAACATCTGCTATGGTTAACACCTGTACCACTTAGAGGCACTTGTGTTCCACATTAATTAATTTCATGCTGTAACTGGGTCTTTCAGGTGAGGCGTGGTCACAACTGAAACAAACAAACAAACAAAAAAGAGGAAATCTTATAATAGGGAGTTTAGTGGGACAGCTACAGTCCCCATTTTGAAGATGGCCATAATAAACCCTCATTTTCTTCCTCCTCTGTCACCCTTGGAGATTCTCCTCACTCTCAGCCAGCACTTCTGGTCTGGGCTGCTCCCCTGCTGGGGTAACCTAGACCTTTATCCCTGAGAGGTTCGTGCCCACATACTTGGCTGTTGTCAGCTTCTGTTCCTGGAATTGCTCGTTCCCAGTCATCCCTTGGTATGGAAGCACCAAAATATGCCCCAAGGGAATTCCCAGCATTCCAGACCCACTCTTCCTTGTCCCCTTGTGAATTTAGAACTTAACTTCCTCCTAAGAATTGGAGTGAATTACCCTTGTCTGTATCTCACTTCTGCTGATCTACAGGCATGTGGGGCTCAAAGTAAGCAGGTGGGAGCCCTGCCCCAGGTTTAGTCTAGCTCTTACTGTCCTTTCGGAAAAGGCCTTCTTGTCCCTCTTCCCTCTCCCCACCAGGAAACCAGACTTCCAGTGCAGCCCAACCTAGAGTGCAGATTCCCCAGAGGAAAGCTAGGAGTGCTGGCGAGGGGTGCCCTAGACTCCCACCCCATGGTGCTGCCCCTCAGAGATCCAGCACCTCAACCCCTCACGGTCCCCTTGCCAGCTGGTGCCCTGGCTGTGCTGTTTCCGGCCATCCCAGCGTGCTCTCAGGCTCGTAGATTGTAGGTGATGTGGAATCTAGGTGGGACCATGGATCCCATGATCATGTGCCCATTGTTGTGTCTCCTTTGACATAAAATGGGTCCCTTGGTCTAAGACGATCTATCAGCTAGGATTCAGTCAGAGAAGCAGAACCACTTTGAGTGATGGAGAATAAGATATTGGGGTAGGCAGGATAATGCCCCCTCCCCACCCTCACCCCCAAAGATGTCCATGTCATCATCTCTGGAACCTGTGAATATGGTTGTTTAGATGGCAAAGGGAGAATTAGGGTAGCCAACGGAATTGCTTTTGTTTCTCAGCTGACCTCAAAACAGGGAGATAGTTCTCGATCATCTGGGTAGGTTCAAGGTAGTCACAAGGGTCCTGTAATGTGGAAGAGGGAGGGAGAAGAGGAGGTTGTTGTGATGCCATGTGAAAGGAGCTTGAAAACTAATATTGGCGTTTATTATAGGAATTAGACTCTCAGCTGTTATGGAAGTTGGTGAAGAATGTTCTGGAAGACTACTTACAGCCGGTGCTTTTGGTGGTGAGCAGGCCTGGCAGTCAGAAAGAAGGGCTGGGCATGAACAGACCAGCTGTCGTCCCACCGCAAACCAGCAAGGCAAGCCGGCCGCCCCTGAGCGGTGACAGATGCTTGCCTCTGCCTTCCGCACCTCGGGAGACTGCTCTTGGGGCCAGAGCTAACTTGGAACCATGCGGGGAAGGAAATTAGGAAAATATAACTTCAGCATAGCTACATTGACACAATAAAAGGCTACCACACATTCTTAAAAAAAAATTTTTTTTTTTCTTTGAGGAAGTTCTACACCCAACGTGGGGCCTGAACTCATGACCCCGAGATCAAGAGTCACATACTGCACCAACTGAGCCAGCCATACTCTCTCCTGACCCTTGGATAATTGTGGGACCGAGGCACTGCTAGGTATGAATCTCGGTAAAAATGAATTATTGCCCCTCCAGGGCGGAAGTGGCCCTGTGCTTGGAGCCTGGGTGCGTGCGGATGTCACTGTGTAGGGCTCAGCATCACCCGAGGCTGCTGTGGGGCTGGATGACCAGCCTTGCTGGTGGAAGCCCACTCTGTTGGGCCCATGCACCAGTTCTCTCCTGGCTATTCCAGCCCTGGGTCCCCCGTGCAAACACTGGGGCAGAGAGAATGGAGGCTGGCTGACCTCCAGGAGAAGCGTGAGCCTGTCCAGTCGCTGCTCCAGGGCCTTCCCCGTGGTGGGTGCTCTCTGCTCCCCACTGGCTGAAGACACAAAGACCCGTCTCTCGCAGAGACCTCTCTGCCCTTGATTTCCCTATTTTTCTTTTTCTTTCTTTCTTTCTTTCTTTCTTTCTTTCTTTCTTTCTTTTCTTTTTCTTTCTCTTTCTTTCTTTCTTCTTTCTTTCTTCTTTCTTTCTTTGTTTCTTTCTTTTTTTAAAAGATTTTATTTATTTATTTGACAGAGAAACAGCCAGCAAGAGAGGGCACACAAGCAAGGGGAGTGGGAGAGGGAGAAGCAGGTTTCCCGCTGAGCAGGGAGCCCGATGCGGGGCTCGATCCCAGGACCCTGGGATCACGACCTGAGCCGAAGGCAGACGCTCAATGGCTGAGCCACCCAGGTGCCCCTGATTTCCCTGTTTCTTTCACTCGAGGCCCAAGCCGTTTGCCAGGATGAATTCATGTATTAAGAACCCCCTTGAGCAGGTAAATGGGTAATTTCTAGGATAATGTGGAGGTAGGAGCGCTGTGGGAGCCTCACCAGGAGGCTCTAGTCTCGTCACAGAACAGTCAACTCAAGGACAGAAATGAGGCCGGGAAAGAAGCATGTCAGGTGTGGAAGGGACTGGGGCTTAACCTAAGGGCAACAGAGACGCATCTGATGTGTCTTGAATGTTGTCTTCGAAGGGCCAGTGACTGAGGGACAATGACCTGGAGGAGGACAGGCAGGGGCAGGGCTAGACAGGAGGCTGGCGTGGGGTAGCCCAGATGAGGCTGTGGGCTAGCCAGGGGCAGTAGGGATCGAACTGGGAGGACTCGAGAGCTATCCGGGAGGTAGAAGGAGCAGGACTTGGTGAAGGGTTGGATAAGGAGCAGGGAGGAAGAGTCAAGAGACACTTAGCAGAGCTCTGGTCTGAGCCAAAGGGTGCACCATCGGTCCATTTCCGGGGTGGCACCCAGTAGAGTCCGGCGAGGCTTGAAGGTTCATTTATTTATCTCCATGGATTGATGTCTTAGTAAGTGGTGCTAAGGAGGGTAAAGGATGGAGTCAAAGGCTGTCCTGGCCCTGAAGGAGGGCACAGTCTAGTGGCCAAAAAGAGAAATGTCCACAAATAAATGTAATCCGGCAGAGTCAGATGGTAGAATATTCCTGCTTTTCCACCCACTAGTCTTATTCCTGGACCGTGACACAAGGCAACAACTCTAAGAAAATAGTGAATCCACTTAAATTTGACGTGTCTTTTATTTATTTATTTATTTATTTAAGATTTTATTTGTCAGAGAGAGGGAGAGAGATTGAGAGCAAGCTCACAAGCAGGGGGAGCGGCAGGCAGAGGGGAAGCAGGCTCCCCACTGACCAGGGAGCCCTATGCGGGACTTGATTCCAGGACCCTGGGATCAGGACCTGAGCTGAAGGCAGACGCTCAACCAACTGAGCCACCCAGGCGCCCCAGCGTGTCTTTCATTGAGCAACTACTCACGATAGGCCAGGCACCATTTGGCCCGAGGAACCAAAGACAAAGGAACCCAGCCCCTGACCTCAAGCTGTTCACAGTCCACTGGAAAAGATAAAACAAGCGTGAAAGTAACTGTGATAGGAAACATGCGGGTCAGAGCCAGGGGAGAAGTGCTGGCAGAGAGGTGGGCGGCCGGGGAGACCCCTCGGACAGGCCTGTGCCCCCCCAGGATTCCGATGTCCCCCTCAATGCCTTCTCCTTGGGGCAGAATTAGATGGGAATTAATTTTTCTGGCTATATAATGTTTGTAATATTAACTGTTAATGTTAAGGTAAGGTACTTGGGATGAATTTCTGTAGGAAGCATTACTTATATTGGCTGAGGGGTCTGGGAGGTCCTAACAGTAATTTTGAAACTCAACATTAGCAGGGTTGCCAGATTACAAATACAGGACACCCATGGGGTGCGTGGGGGGCTCAGCCGGTTAAGTGCCTGCCTTTGGCTCAGGTCATGATCTCAGGGTCCTGGGATTGAGCCCTGAATGGGGCTCCCAGCTCAGCAGGGAGCCTGCTTCTCCCTCTCACCCCTCACCCTACCCCCACTCATGCATGCAGGCACGCATTCTCTCCCTCTCTCTCTTCCTCTCTCTCCCTCTTTCTCTTGCGTGCTCTCTGTCTCAAATAAAATCTTGAAAATACAGAACATCCAGTTACATGTGAATTTCAGGTAAACAAATGAATGTTTTAGTATAAGGATGCCCCAAATATTGCATGGGACATAAACTAAAAAGGTACTCGTTATTTATCTGAAATGACAGATGGGCACAAAGACGACCTCTACACGTTTACATGGTGGAATCACTGAGAAGAGCTCAAAGAGGGAATGATGCACTTTTATATTAAAAAACTGGTAATAATCTTTCTATAAGTAAAATGCCAGAGTATTCAGAGCATTAGGCAACAAAAGCAATTTCTTTCTCTTTCTTTTTTTCTTATAAGTATGTCTCATGCCATGTTTTGGGGGGGAAAAAAACCCTATTCATTGTTTACCTGAAATTCAAATTTAATTCAGATTTGACTGGGTGTATTTTTATTTTCGAAACCTAGCAACTGAAACCTTATGCGGTTGTCAGCGGCCCATTGGCCTCTTCCTGTTTCCTCCTGACACGCCGGCGGGTTAAGAATCTAAGGGATCAGTGAGTTGCGAAACCGAACAGGGTGATTCGTCCCCACCTAGTGGTGGACCCGGTCAACGTCCGTAACTTCAATGCCTCACTTAGTCACGCAACGCTTACCGAATGTCAGCTACAGAGTCAAAAAAAAAAAAAAAAAAAAAAAAAAAAAAAAAAAAAGAAAGAAAAAGAAAAAAAGAGCCCTTGCTTCGTGAAGCTTGCCATGTAGCAGAAGGGGGTATACAGAGGCAAACTGCTCTCAGCTCTCTCCTAGGCAGCCCCCTGGACGAATGTGCAGGTTTAAGAGGGTCGCAAAGATGACTTCCCTACATGCGTAAGAGGTAGAGGTCTTTTAGGAAGATTTCAGACGAAATGATGTACCTTTTTAGCCTATGAAAGTCATAATCATATCTTTTTCTACCTAGAATTCCGGACTGGTAAAACATTAGGAGATTTGGGACCATGCTATTTGTTGTGTATTTCAGAGCTAACTCCAATCCTTCGGAAAAATGGACTCTCTTTCCACTTGACAGATAGGCAAATGTTTTTCCCATTCATTCATTCATTTTTCCCTCAGCTCCTTCCTCCCTGATGGAGCTAAGAAGTTCGGGGGAGGATCGGGGGTGAAGGGCAGTGAGATTTACCGCGAGGACAGTTTAATTAATTCATTTTTTAAAAGATTTATTTATTATTTTAGAGAGCGGGAGAGGGGCAGAGGGAGAGAGAGAATCTTAAGCGGACAACCCACTGGGTGTGGAGCCCGACACAGGGCTGGATCCCAGGGCTGTGAGATCATGATCTGAGCTGAAATCAAGAGTCGGATGCTTTAACCGACTGAGCCACCCAGGCGCCCCAAGAACAGTTTAACTTCAACCGGCTACTAATGGTAACAATCTCCCTATTTTCTCCCTCTTCTCCAAACCTGTTTTTTCTAAGCCAGACTATGTACTCTGCCAATTTTTTCTTTCTCCTTCATCAGTTACTTCCTCATCCACAAGATACCCTCTGCCAGAATGTGAGTCCCAAGTGGGACGGGTCTCATGAAGGGTAGGAAACTAGTATGTTTTTTGCATGAAAGGCATCAAATTCTCTCTTCTTGCCTTTTGCCTCTCAGGTGAGGGAAAAGATCCTATTTTTCCACCATCAATATAAATATCCCATGACAAATACCCACGTATATTTATGTGGTCCACATACCTTGAATTCTGCGGTCACCTAAACCCAAGAAAAAAATGCAGTGAGAAGAAACTGGATGTTACCAGTACTTGTTAAGTAACAGGGCAGTTCTTGGGCAAGAAATATTTATTAGTATTTACTTCCTTGTTCCTTTTGAAAAAAAAATTGAGGAAGCTTATTAAAAACAGATTATTGAAGGGTCCCCAGCTTGAATATCAGTTGTGTTTAACATCAGATTAAATGTGTCCAGATAGGGGTGCCTGGGTGCCTCAATGGGTTGAGGGGTCTGACTTCGTTTCGGCTCAGGTCATGATCTCATGGGTTGTGAGATCAAGCCCTGCATCGGGCTCTGTGCTCAGCAGGAAGCCTGCTTTCCCTCTGCCTCTCCCCCTGCTCTCTCTCTAAAATAAATAAATAAATCTTAAAAGAAAAATAAATCTGTCCAGATGGCAGGAGAGATCAATTTACATGTGGGATTGGGGAGTGTCCTTAGAAATTTCTGAGTTTATTCTGGGAGGAGATATTTGCAAAAGGCAGGCAGTTTAGTTGAGGAAAGCAGAGTATGCAACACCATTGCAAACTCATTTAATCAAGGCCGTGCTCCATCCAAGTCTTAAGTTGAGGCTGTGAAAAGGCAAAGGGCAGGCAAATGAGCTCCTTGTCCAGGAGCTGCGGGACAGGACGTCTGCTGTGGTGCCTTCGGGACACTCAATGCTGGACATCGCAACGTTGGGCCCGGGCATCGGCTCCCTCGGCTGTATCTTGTGAAGGCATCAGTTGTAGCACCTTTTATACATGAAAGTTTATTAAGTCTAAGCACGACAACAACGAAATCAAAGACTTCTGGCCCCAGTGTTTATTATGTAAAATTGTTCACCGCAATAGGGCTTGCTTAAGACAAAAACACAAAGACAAGTTTACTGCATAGAAACACTGAACACGTGGTGATGTCCTTCTGCAATTCAACCAACATACAAACACGGTCAGAAGCACCCACTTGGTTCAAACCGTGGATTTCACACATTCGGTAATTATTTCCCAACCAACCTGCACGAGTGAGGAGGGACTGCGCTGTGGCAGATGCTGGGGATATGACAATGAATAAAAGAAAGTCCTTGTGCTCAGAGAGCTTCCGGTCTCGTGGGGGCAGACAGACACCAGACAAAAAACAAATACATACCAGGTCAAGCAGTCACAGGAAGGGGAGGGGAGGAAGGAAGGTTTCTGTACACAGAATTCTTAAGAGCAATCTGGGGCTGCTTTTTAAAGTCGCAGGGGGACGAAAGGATACAAGCTCTAAATTATATTTAAAACATAACTTTATAGGTTGTGAATTTCTGGTCAGATTCTAAAGTTCAGAGCTCTGAGTGGCGTTTCTAATTTTCCGATTAGAATCTATACTAGTAAGTAAGTACTTTATGGCTATCCTAATGGCATATGACCCATATCTCATGTGAGGGCAAGGGCAGATGGGAAACACGTGCGTCGACACCCCCATGTCACTATTTACGTGTATATGCACCTCCCCTAGAGACTTCAGGCTGTAATGATACAAATCTATTACATAAATGCTCTGATTATACTCAGCCTCTCCAAGAACTATCAATACCACACTTCTGAGGCAGTTTCTTGGCGCTCCCAAGTACAGGTCCTTCCAAGTAAACCACGCTTCAGAAAGAGCGCTTCTCACTCCTTACCAGTAAGCACCTGCTGATACGCTACAGGCAGCCAGACCATCATGAAGAATGGAAAGGACTGCATTCCCATGTCCAGAACACAAGGCAAACACGCGGGTTTTGGGTCGCTGCCGTTGAGATGCTCGTTCATGGAGAACCCCAGAGGGTCTCCAAACCTGAAAGCATCCACTCCCACATCCTGGGACCTAACGAATCATTTCCTCGGTGTCTTCCGACTGGAATGTCTAAGTTTCCCTCCTCCACGCCCCCAGAGGTACATCCCGGGGGAAGCTTCCGGCTTTTTCCCTGGGCCTGAGCGCTGGACGGGGCCACTGCGTCAGTTTGGGTCAAGAGCCGGGGCTGGTGGCAGGGGTCCTAACACGTCCCTCATCTCCTCTGTGAAGGAGCAAATTTCCACAGACAGGGCCTTTACAGATGGAGGGCCGACCCAGAAGATCTGCCTGAAACTAGGCGTCTCCGGTCAGAAAGATCAAAAGGGGAGCTGTGCTGGGTCACCTTTGGGATTCTCCAGCAGAGACCTGTGTCTCCCAGCGGCCTCCTGGGCCTCCCTGGTCGCCACTAAGCTCTGCCGGCAGCCGGGGCTGCAGGGCCAGGAAGTGCATGGTGTGCCTAGCTGTGGCCATGCCGGGGAGGGCTGCCTGCCACCTTTTCTTCCCCATGGGTGAACCTGGGATGTCAGCAGGGACGACGACAGAAATAACACTGGCCTTAGGTTACGTACGTCCCAGCGCTGCATAGCTGCAGCTCCCTTCCCTTCGGAGGCCAGCCACTTCCCAGACTCTCTTCCCACCAAGGGTCTCCAGGAATAATGTAAGAATACACTCCAGGTGGCCTTTGAAAAACATTATGCAATCCTTAAAATGAGGTTTTCCTCCCACTTACAACTTCCTCCTTACTGTGATAGTAAACACTTTCCTGAGCGCGTGTCAGCGGAGCAGATGGGGACACGTCCTACGCCACACGGTACGGAGCAGCTGGCCCGGTACGAGACATGACCCAGGGAAGTTATGTGTCAATCATATCTCAATAAAACTGAGAAGGGAAAAAACAAAAACCAAGACACAGGTGAGCAGCCCCACAGCATGTTCCTAATTCAAAGCCGACTGGACACATTAATGTTATTTTTCACGAAAGTCACCTGTTCTACTGAATGGTTCTACTTCTTACTCTGTTCTGTTCTGTCAGGAGCATTTTCTGGTCCCCAGGCTTCCTGCATGCACCCGACTAACCTCTACATCCTCCTTTGTCTTCAAATAGCACAGTAACTTCTCTAATTAGACAGTGGTCCCTATCTCTATGACCTCACGGATTGCAAAATCGAATCAGAAGCTACTGTTCTAGGCTGGGAACGAAGCCGTGCGTCAGGAAGTATTAATGTATTAGGAAAAGATGACCTGGTTTGGATCCTAAACCACAGAAGGGATAGGTGACTGTGATGTAGGAGCCAAGGTTTTGGGGACATGTGGACAGGGTTCCCCTGAAAATTGTAAGGATCACATTTCTGGCACGTGTGGACGTTTTCTAGAGTAAGAGATTTTACAGAAAACCAGCAGTAATGGTATCCGGCTTTTCTAAAGAAATTTCCCGAGGGCCTACACTTCGGTGTCAGAAGTATCTAAATACCTCCTGAAAAATCCTGAACTTTAACACTGAGAACGGAGGATGAGTTGGTGACAATGGGTGGCCGCAGGCACATGGCGACGGTGTCACCGGACAGGAACACAATGACTCCGTGGGCTTTGCCACAAAGCATCAGTGCAGCGGTACCTGAGATGTCATCAGACAGAGAGCATTTTCTGGACTCCACTCATTTCATCAGTCAGGTCCAGTGACAGGTATTTCAAGGCTCTGCACACGGAGGAGAATAGAGAAGACTTCTGTCCAACAGGTAAGTGCTTGCCTGTATTTTAGGACTGGTGACCCGGAGACGTTTTCCTTCCCGAACAAGCCGGTATCCTCTGCATAGTTACTGAGCGAAGCCGGAGCCCAGGCTTCGAGCGTGGCTCGCACAGAACTCCCGAGTATTCTAGAGCTCGCCTCTGCTCACTCGGTTTCCTGGTGCACGAATTCTTCACTCAATTTGCTTTCACTGCTTTCATCTTCATTAGAATAGTTTCCCGAATCTTGACTGGTTTGGGAATTGTATTTTTTGTGCTCTCCATCAGTTTGGTGAGTTTCTTCTATTGCAATGATAGTGTTTGTATTTTCAATGATAAAACACCTTTCCGTTTGTTCCTCGGACGTGAAAAGGAGGAGATTCCGGAGTGGTTGCTCAGAGAAATACTAATTTAAAAAAAGGGGGAAGAATAGGAACAGATTGTTTAAAATAGTAAGTTCTTAGTTTCAATGGCTTCAGCTTCTTACATCCACTCCCGAGAAAAATCAGGGGTAATGGTTTATATTCATAAACATATTAAAAACCAGCTAGGAGCCTATCAAGTGCCATCTAATGCTTAGAATAGGCCCCTCACGAGTGAGGTCCCGTGCACTTTGGCACTGTCTCGGGGCAGCTACATGAAGAGGACCCAAGAGGGGGTGTAGGGGGCCGGCGAGCACGGGACAGGAAGGAAAGGGGGGCGCGCTGGGACCGTGGAGAGTTTCTCTCAAAATTTTACAGCGTAAGGGCCCTCGCTCAAATTCTCTCAACTGATCAGCTGAAGTTTCACGGGGTTAACACACGCAAACGTACTGCAGCTGATCAACAATTCACTTTCGGGTCTTGCTAGCTCCGAAGCCAGAGCGCCAAGCGGTACTCCCAAGGGAGGCAGCCTCAATTCCTCCCCCAGGGGGACACATCAGGCTGGGTCCCAGGCTTAGGTCTTTGTCATTTAGTGCTTTCATTCGATAAGCCAACCTCACAGGGGGGCCGAACAGCAGCCCGTGAGGTGCCCCGAAAGGAGGCTCACGTTCCGTTACTTCATTTTCTGTGATGTCATCCACAGGACGCACTGATAAGGGTGCTGTAGGCTCTGGGTGAGTACCAGCCTTTCTATGATAAAACAAATGCCACGGCAGCCAAACTGAAGAAAAACAGGAGACTAAGGACAAACCTCACTAGTCCATGTTATAGGAGATTAAATGACTGTTTCTAAAGCCAATTTACTGAAAGTGAAGAAAATATTCCAGTCTGTATTATTTTCTGGATATCGAGAAAATGTATATATTCTGTGGAAATCAATATAGTTCCC
Organism: Ursus maritimus; assembly: GCF_017311325.1. NCBI lineage: Eukaryota > Metazoa > Chordata > Mammalia > Carnivora > Ursidae > Ursus > Ursus maritimus. Next base: position 11,597,634 of record NW_024426552.1, read on the forward strand.
AATCATTTGAAAGAAAAATCCCCCCATTGACAAAGCAAAGTCACATACCTCATCTATAGCGGAAGGAGGCTTACTTGATGGGAAGAACACATAACCGATACATCTACAGAGAAGTTTCATGACATAGACGACAACCGGGATGGAAAGTAACGCAGCGCACACTCCGGCTATGAGCCAGGTTTTGGAAGTATTTCCTAAAAATAAGTAAGCGATGTTTAGCTTTGATGTAGGTCTCGACACGCAAATCTGTTCACAATGCTGACAGTGTAGGAGGATGGAATGTGGCTACGTGAAAGGAAATACAAAAATCTATGAATGATGAGAAATATTTCTGGTAATCCGGAGCATAAAACAGCTGGAGGTGATGCATGCCTTTTCTTTCTCTCTATTTATAAGTAGGCTCCATGCCCAACGTGGGGCTCGAACTCAAGACCCCGAGATCAACAGTCGCATGCTTTACCGACTGAGCCAGCCAGGCACGCCTCCCACCCCCTTTTTTTAGGCAATGCATTTCCACTGAAAGAGCGGCCTGGCAAGGTGAAGGGTGCAGTGTTGACCTCTAGCTCCCAACGTGCAAAGTGTCCTCTGGCACACCCGTGACACCGAGCTAGCGTAACTAAAACCATTCCGTGACTAATCAGCATCTCCAAGTCCACACCACACACTGTAAAACACAAAGTGGGACTTAACCATTCCACCGAACAAACTTCACAACTGGACTAATGAAGTGATTTTCACACGATAATTACATTAAGAATTACGTAAAAAAAAAACACAAACCCTAAAAATAGTCTTATTAAATGTTAAAGAGTAATTATAAAAGGCAGTTAATTATGTACGTATTGGATGAACCATAAAGCATTCAAAAACACTGAACTGCGCATTAAAAATATTTTCTAAAACTGAAAGACTTAGCCTGAAGGTCTCCTCTGGATTCATGAAGCTCATGAAGAAAATATTCTCCTTATACTTTTGTAGCAAGAAGGAAATATTTGACAATTTTCAGTGAAGTGAATTATTTTTTAAAAGTCCAGTTACATTAAAATAACAGAGCGAGAGAGAGATAATGAAAGATTCTGACCTGGTTTTGTTTTCTCGCACACAGTGTCACTGAAAACACTGCTTTTATTCCACTTTTCATCCTGAATGAGGGCTCTGGCTTTGACACAATATGCAGTTAGTGGTTTCAATTTTGGAAAAGTAAAATCAGTTCTTTTATCCACAATTTTTCTCTGTAAGAAAATAAGTAGATCATTGATACAATTTAGTCACCTCATGAAATCAGATAGGGAATGTCGATTTCCTAAATTCTCTAAATACTCAGTCTAAGATCGGCCTCTCCCGGCCACTTAGTTGGTGTATGTTCAAGAAATACACATTTGTTTTTGGGCAACACATTATAACCCATGTCAAACTTAAAAATGTTGCTTCCAAAAAGGAGTATGACATATTCCTAAGACAACTCTAATTTATAAGTACCTGTTGCTTTGGTTTAAATGCCCTTGTATTTCCTCTGCTCGGTGGCAGAGTCGTGAGACGTGGGGGCTCTGGCCTTCCGCTGCCTGTATTACGGTATCGCTTACAGCTACGTGGCCTTAGGCAAGTTGTTTCACTTCTCTTGGCCCTATTTCCAGATCCATGAAATGAGGACAATTGCTGCTCCTCCCTGCAGCAGTCAGCTACGGCCACGACAGTATCGTGTAACAACATCACAAAACAATGACAACAAAATAAAGTCATGCAATGTCACATAATGTGACAAAACACCCCGCGGCTCAAAAACCATTTATTTTTCTCACTCATGCATGTCCTGACTGGCTGTGGAGCCCTTACTGAGGCCGTGTGTCCTCCCCATGTCCCTCATCGTCCTTGGGCCGGAGACCACATGCAGTGTGCTTTCCTCTTGGCAAACGAGAGAAGCCCAAGAGCCAAGCGAAACTGTCCTCACATCACAGCCACCCACGTTCTAACTGTTCGAAGCCTGGCATTAGGGAAGCAATATGAGATATTCCATCCCAAGTGGCTGCTGAACGATTGAATTGATCAGGCAGTCCGGCAGGATTGTTTTGAAGAATGACTGAGATAATTCATGTAAGCTCCTTACCACAGCACCTGATGTGTTAAGCTTTCAATAAATATGAGTTGCTATGATGATGGTAATGACCGAGGTAGCACTGTCTAGACTGGATAGGATGGCAACTGGAATGATTTAATCTCTACTATCTATTTGTTAAGTGATGTGCTAACTGTTTTCATACGTTACATTTTAAGATTAAAAAAAAAAATGTTTAAGTAATCTCTACATCCAGCGTGGTGGGGCTCGAACCCACAGCCCTGAGATCAAGAGCTGCACGCTCAACCGACTGAGCCAGCCAGGCGCTCCTCCTATGTTACCTCATTTTAAACCTTATAAACATCCTTTAAAAAAAATGGAGTTACTAGGACTACCACCCCTTTAGAGAAGAGGAAACAAAAGTCTCAGAGAGGTATGCACCCTGCCTAAGGTTACACAAATCGGTGGCTTGAGACACAAATATAGGTTTTCCTGATGTAGGGGCAACTGAGAACTGACTGTAATTCTCAATGGGCTAAATTATGCTTTGGTTACAGTGTGTTCAGATAGTTAAAAGGAAAGTAGCCATGTCATTATAATTTTCTTAGATTTCCAACAGAAAATGAAGTCAAGTTACAGAACGTATCCACCCAACCACCCAAGATTTTTAAAGGCTGATCCCTGGGGCGCCTGGGTGGCACAGTCGTTAAGCGTCTGCCTTCGGCTCAGGGCGTGATCCCAGCGTTCTGGGATCGAGCCCCACATCAGGCTCCTTCGCTGGAAGCCTGCTTCTTCCTCTCCCACTCCCCCTGCTTGTGTTCCCTCTCTCACTGGCTGTCTCTATCTCTGTCAAATAAATAAATAAAATTAAAAAAAAAAAAAAAAAGGCTGATTCCTTGCTTGTAATTCCAGAGGGAAAAGAGATCTAGAATCATGTGGATTACCCGCTGTTGTGTACTGCCTCTGTCCGTGGTTTTTTAATTTTAGTGTTTCAACCCGTGTTTCTCTTTTTTCATGACTCCCCCTGCCAAGGAGACTTTTTAGAGGACTGTTTTCAAATTCTTCCTCTGCCATGAAATTGAAGAGGAAGGAACAGGATTTTGGGCGGCAAAGCTGGACTCTGGAGGCCTATTTGCTCTTGAGGTCCACAAACCACTGTACCGTTTGAGATTCTTTTGGCTCCTGGAGGTGCCCTGCCACCAGGGGGTCTCTGGCAAAGTCTGGAGGTTTTCTGGTTGTCACCACTGGGAGGCAGCACTATGGGCCACCAGTGGGCAGAGCCAGAGATGCCCCGAAATATCCTTGTAACGTACAAGACAGCGACCGCAAGGAAGAACGAGCCAATCTGAACGTCACCAGTGTCGAGAAACTCTGGTTTAGATAAATACCCAGGAATCATGTTAAAAACACAATTTCCTGAGTTCCCTCCCCAGAGATTCTGATTTGAGTAGTAAGAGGCGCAGGGATTGAACGTCAGCCACCGGGATGCCCTGAGGCAGGTGATCTGTAACTACGCCACAGAACAGGGAAAGATGCTAATATTCTTCCTGTTGTAAATATCGGGGTTAATCACAGTCTTAACGTTTAAAAATGTCCCTAAAATTTTAACTTCAAGTTTAGTTTCCCTAAAGCCTAGTTACAACCCTACCTTAAAGACTTACAGTTGTTGTTTTTCTTACCTCATTTTACCACATAGTGGTTTTTTTTGTTTTGTTTTTTTGTTTTGTTTTTTACCTCAGCATTTGAAGTGTTTTCCCAAAATACAATTTCATAAGTTAGTGGGTAAGGATGGTTCATAGCCCTGTTTTCAGGCTCTTCTGTGGCGCTGATATAGACCCGCAGGGAAACATCGTTAGTGGATTTCATGGCAATGACTGGAGGAAGCAGGGTAACTAGGGAAAAAAATGTACAGACACAATGTTCAACTCGGAAAAACAATGTTCAGACTCTGGACCAAATCAGTGCAGTACAACCTGAAGTAAAAACTATTGGCTTACTTTGGAATTGAGTATCAAATTTTTCTTCGTTAGACCAAACAGATGTGGTATTTCCATCAGATGCTCGAACACGGATAAGGTAAATTCCTTTTCGGAAAGTATTTTTGGGAAAGACACACTGCGTAGTTCGGACATTTTCACAGTTTGGTATTTGTTTCCATTTATCTGAATTGTCCCCAGGAATCTTTTTTAAATAGGCACTTTTAAGACAAACAAAAATTACAAACATAGTAATTCAGTAAATATTTATGAAATACCTCAAATCTGCTAGACACTGTTAGGGGTTAAGGTTACGGAGGGAAACAGTCCCCACCCTCAGGAAGCCCACCATGCAGTGCAAGAGACACGCATACAAGACAGAGAACCAAGCCCTTGCTCCTGGGTGTGAGAAAGCACTCTTGTACCAGAGCTGACGCGAGCCAGCACACGGGAACCACCGCTGAATTTTCTGGACTGCGGTGAGCCAGTTATTAAAAGCCATTATTACAAATTAAATTACATAAACTTATAAATAAATAGACTGCATTAAAGACAAAAATACTGAAAACTTTTTTTTTTTAATTTATAGCTGGCAGGTCAGAAGCACAGGTGACAAACTGGATTGAGACTCATTTTGTCCTGATTATTTCACTACGTTTTATTATCTATGCTCAGAGCTATTCATGTCTATTGTATCTCTATGGTGGAAATAAATACTCTGTAATGGAGTCCTCCTGTGCGTTTCTTCCCAATGCCATGTTCAGTGACATTGTGCTGAAAGGGACCACAGTAGGAGTACTGACATCATGAAAACTGGCAAGAGCTACAAATAAGGCTTTTTTTTTCCTTCTGGAAATCCAGCTGTGAAACATGTTACCCATACACCGGTGGGTAAGTGTTAACATGGAGATACACGCCACAGTGTGGTGACAGCACGTCTACACAGAATACGGGCACTTCACTGAGCCTGGGGAGGTCAAGTACATTACTCAGAAGCCAACAGCTCAAAGCTGTTGCAACTCAGTTCAAGCCTGGAACTACAATACCCTCTTAACTGGATCTCCCGTCTTCGGCGTCTCTGTGGTCCACATACAACGTGGCAATCTTCCCCCTCCTTGAACACACACCTCCTATTACCCACCCCTCAATGCAAACTTCTGAATGGCACCCAAATGCCTCATCTTATCCTATCCTATGTATTCAGTGTTCTCTCTCATTGCTCTCCCAGCCCAAATGTACAACTGTTCTCAAGGCAGGGCTTTTCCCGTGTGGTAGGCAAAATTCCAAGATGGCCCCCAAGATTCCTTGTGACACCCTGAGCAGAGGGACCAGCTAAGCCAGGCCTGGTCCCCTGACCAGAAGTCACTGGGAGAGAACAGCTCTCTTTAAGCTGTTATTAAATTTGTGGTAATTTGTTACAGAGCAATACCTCTCCTCACCCCAAGACCTTAACCTAATTTTCAATCTCTTTGTAGTCTGAGCGTCCCTTGTTCTATAGCTCTGCCTAACGTGCCTTCTTGTGTCCAATTTTAAAATATGTGATTCACCAATGAAGGCCTTGTTCACGTCTCATCTCCCTCCACATGGCTTCTTTGGTCTCTCCAGCCCCATCTACCTTCACATTTTCGATTTCTGTCTCCCTTATAATTTGTAGACCACTCCTCAGCCCCGAACCACCCCTTGCTATGCCACCTCAGCTACCTGCTCTGGATTCCAGGAACCACGTGCTGTATTGCTGTGCCTTTACCATCCCTTCGGTGCTTTGTACAGTGTGCCGAGTACCCACAAGAAACTTGGAGACCGGCCACTGGAAACCCCTATCCATCTCTATCTGCGGCCCTAGTACTTAGCATACTTCTGAGACTGAAGTATACACAAAAGATCACTGCCCCGTTTCCAGGTCAGTCAGAGGTTACGGGCGTGTAGGCATGGGAACGCGTTTCCATTGCACGACTAACACGGAAAGACAGGCAGAGTTCACCAGAGCAGTCCCCACTTCCCTTGACCCTCAGTTCACTTCCTGCTTCTCTCCCTCCTCTCATTCTTCCTTTCCTGCCCTTGCTATACTTGCCTTTGGTCCCTCTACTCCTCTGCTCTCAATATAGCTTTCTCACCCACCCCCATCCTCCCCACAACCCGCGCCTCCTTCCACTGGATTCGCCTCTTTCTCCCCTACAACTTCTGCCAACACGAGCTCCATGCAGTTCTCGACCACTTCTGCGGGGCTGAGACGCCCTCCAGCGTCGGCGAGAACACAGTTCTGTCCAGCTTCATTTCCCACTGCAGTGATCACTAAAAAATCTGTCAAAACCACGAACATCGTCAAGAAAATGGGAAGGCTAACTTGAAATGAACAAGACAGAGAGACTGGACTGAGATCATTCCAAGGACTCATGGAAAAAGTGAGTTCTGAAGGAAAGGTCAGGGTCACGTGTCAAGTATTCCAGGTTAGGGGAATAACACATGAAATGAGAAGCACACTTTAAAAAAAAAGAAAAAAAAAAAAGAGCCAGTAAGTACGTGAGATATTATTAACTATGTTCATATTACAACAAATGAAAAAACCAAGGCCAAAAGAGATTAAGGGATTAGCTCAGTGTCATCCAGTTAGTTAATGGGCACAGCAGGGACCAGAATTAAATATCCCGTTTCCAATATGGTATAATCACCTCAAGCAGTCAGCCCCTGTGCCTAGAACTGTAGGGGCTGAAGTGGAGTGAAAGGGACCACAATAAACTGGGCAAAAGGAAACTCATGCGATAGAACTTACTGGAGCCACTGAGCTTGAAAAGTCACATTTTCATATGCGTAATCCCATTTAAGAACATAGATGCGATTTTCAGCATCAACTTGAATATTTTCTGGTGGAGGCAGTTTATTTTCAACTAGAAGACAAAGAATACACAGAAAAGCATATATTTTTACTTTAGTGAGGTAAGATATAGTAAGATTTCTTTTCTTTAGGGGCGCCTGGGTGGCTCAGTCAGTTAAGCGTCTCCTTTGGCTCAGGTCACGATCCCAGGGTTCTGGGATCGAGCTCTGTGTCAGGCTCCCTGCTCAGCCCGGGAGCCTGCTTCCCCCTCTCCCTCTGCCTGCCACTCCCCTTGCTTGTGCTCTCCCTATCTCTCTCTCTGACAATCAAATAAATAAAATCTTAAAAAAAAAAAAAAAAGAATTCCTTAAAAAAATTATTTATCTATTTATTTGTAAAGATTATTTATTATTTGAGAGTGACAGTGAGACAGAGCAAGGACGAGTGGGGTGGAGGGGCAGAGGGAGAGGGAGAAGCAGACCCCCCGCTGAGCAGGGAGCCCAATGTGGGGCTCAGTCCCAGGACCCCGGGATCATGACCTGAGCTGAAGGCAGATGCTTAACTGAACTGAGCCACCCAGGTGCCCCCTGCCTTTTTTTAAAAAAAGATTTATTTATTTGAGAGAGAGAGATACGTGGTAAGAATTGTAACAACTTAACAGCACGGGCAAGAAAAGGCTTCCCTGTTATCGGGAGGTAACAGCTAAGTGAGTTACCTACGCTGTATGTTCACACAACGTGATGGTATGCAGTCATTTAAAAGAACGTGATGGGGCACCCGGGTGGCTCAGTCTGTCAAGGTCTGACTTTGGCTCCGGTTGTGATCTCAAGGTCCTGGGATCAAGCCCCCCCCGCACTGGGTTCCCCACTGAGTGGGGAGTCTGCTTCTCCATCTCCCCCTGCCACCCCCCTGCAATGCCCGTGATCTTTCTCTCTCAAATAAAATCTTAAGAAAAAAAAGAACATGATAGATTTGTCTGTGCCAACATACAAAGAAATCCTCAACGTAGCAGGTTAAACAAGCAAGTTGTAAGACTGCTCTAGCAGGACCCTATTTTTTAATTTCAACAACACAAACCAGGGGTGCCTGGGTGGCTCAGTCGTTAAGAGGCTGCCCTTTGGCTCAGGTCATGATCCCTGGGGTCCTGGGATCGAGCCCCGCACTCGGCTCCTTGCTCAGCGGGGAGTCTGCTTCTCCCTTTCCCTCTCCCCCTGCTTGTGTTCCCTCTCTTGCTGTGTCTCTGTCAAATAAATAAAATGTTAAAGAACCAAAACCAAAAAGAACCCCCAAACCAAGAAACGATATACACGTCTGTGTATATGCTGTAAGGCCCGAGAGAAGTAGGAAAGAACGTGAATAACCGCCAGCAGGGCTAATTGCTGGGATATGGAACTGGGGGTAAGGAGGCAGGAGAGGAAAATTTTAAATTCTCCTGTATGTTTGATTTTAAAAACAAAGCATATTAAATTTATGATTAAAATAACAAACAAATCTCAGCTCCTAACCTTTGACCTTAACATTGGCAAGAGGTCACTGGCAAAATATATCAGGATGCTTTCACTTTTTAACGTTTCGCTTATAAAGGTACACTTTTTGGAAGACTAACTGCTCCTCTAGCAACTACTTTCCCCCTTTTGTGGATTCTGAGGAAATAAAAGTAGTTTTTGTCATTAGGAAATATTTAGACTTTTAGGCAGAACTTTCATTACTGTTTACCTGAGACAAAAATCCCCAATACTGTGACTTTTATTTTTACTTACATAAATATTACAATACTTTTATTTTAATATCTATTAAACCTCATATAAACTTCAGCAACCCAGGGGAAAAATGCCAGAATTAATAGATTGCCCATCCGTATATACAGTTACTGAATCTAAAGCATAATTTCCTCCTTACCTGTGGTCTTTATACAATACACAGGACTAAAGACACCAATTTTTCTCGGCAAAAGTCTTGCTTTAACTTTTAAACAGTAAGTGGTCTCTGGTGAGAGTTTATAAATTTTATCTCTGGGGTAAACAGTTTCAGTCCTTCTCTATAACAGAAAACATAGAAGTCTGCTCTTTAAAAAAGTATAAGGTTAAAATTTTGAACAAATTCATGTCCTTTTTCTCTCACACTGAACAAAAGTAAAAAGAATGCTTACGTCTCCACTTGAAGAGTTTTTCCAGATCTCTAAGCTGTAGGTAAAGCTTGAGCTATCCAGAGACCACATGCCACGACCTTTTGTTCCAGGTGGGGTGATGTTTATTATTATTGCCTTATCTTCGGCTTCTAAATGTACTTTTGGGGGACCAATTTGAGCTGTAAAAAAATGAACACGTTTACTATATAACTTCATTAATACAGGCTTGAAACATTCATTCAGCAAATAATTCTGAGCACTGCATATGTGCCTGGTATAGTACCACACAGAAAGTTTCTCACGGAGCTTAACTCTTTAGTGGGGGATATGGGCATAAGCCCCCAAAAGACAAATGTGTATGTCGTGTGTGCTGTAAGGAAAAATGAAGTAACATAAGGGAGAGAGGATGGTGGCAAGAGCTGCTTCAGATAAGTTAGTCAGGAACAGCCTTTCTGCGACAATTGAGCTGAGGCCTGAATAACGTGAGGGAGTCAGTCAGGCAAATTATCTAGGGAAAGAGTATTCCAGGCTGAGCCTCCAAGGTGGGGAATGCACTTCACACTTTCAAGAGACAATAAGGAGGCTCAGGTAGCTGAATGGTTGAAAATGAGCTCAGAGAAGTAGCTAGAAGCCAGATAACAAAGGAAGAGCTCTGTAGTTAGATTCGGGATGTTACTGGAGGGCTGAGACTGGAGGAGTGCCATGCTGTGATACGTTTTGGAAAGATCATCATGGTTCATGCACGAGGAAGCAGGGAGGCCAAGAAGAAGCTACTGCAGTAGCTCAAGAGATGAGTGAGAGTGGTTTGGTGAAGCCTGGTCGCAGGGGTGGACGCGACACGGGATCCACTTCGGGATACAGCCCGAAGATGGACTGTTCAGAATGTACTGACAGACCGGATGCAGGGCCTGAGGAAAAGCGATGCCAAAGACGACTCCAAGGCTCTTGGCCTGAGCAAATAAAACAGGTGCTGTCTGTAGCGGGGATGGAAAAGACCGCAAGAGGAACAGGTTTTGAGGGGGAAAATCAAGAGCTCTGGTTGACCAGATGACCTAGACGCCCAAGCAGAGACGTCTGTTGAAAGTGAGCTGGTGATACAGTATAAAGATAAGGGGAAGGAGCGGGGCTGGAAATGTACGTCTGGGCTTTTCCCAAGAGCACACAGACGGGACTGAAAGCCGTAAGATTCCCAGTGGACCGAGTGTAGAATGAGAAGAGGTCTGACAACCTGGCCCCAAAGTAGTCCATCACTGAAAGGTCTGGGAGGTCAGGAAAAAGGGGCAAAGGAGGGATGGATGGGCAGGAGGAGAGCTGGCAGGGAGCAGGGCCTTGGAGATCCAGAAGTGGATGGGTTTCAAGTGATAAATGAGGTGCTACACAGGAACTGAGCCCAAAGAGAGCAGGGAACTCACTGGGCATTGAGGAGGTCACCAGAATCCTTGACAAGAGTGGTTTCTGTGCAGCGAGGAGGAACGGAGCTCGAAGGCACAGGACCGCAGAGAGAGTGGCAGGCCGAGAAGCACAGAGAGGTACAGAGATCACTCTTCTTCGGAGTTCTAACAGAGGGCCAGGGTTCCCAATTGTTTTGGTCTCGGGAGCCCTTCACACTCAAAGAAACTGAGGGTCTGAAAGAGCTTTGGTTTAGATGGATTACGTCTTTCAATATTTAGCATATTAAACATTAAAAATGATAACATTTTCAAATATTAATTCATGAGCACATAATAATGGGAAACCCATTGCGCTGTAACAAATATTTGTTATAAAAAAAGAATTACATTTTGCAAAGCAGATGTAGCGAGAAGAGTGGAGCTGTGTCACATCTCGTCCCAATTTCATTAATGTCTGGCTTAAAAAAGACAGATGTTATCTCCCACTCGCTTCTGCCAAGTCAGTCAGTTGGTCTCCCTGTCACCTATCAACCTCTGGGATACTCCAGTGAATACTCAAGACAGAATGAAAAGGAAGGGGCAGGTAAGTCTTAGAATTATTATGAAAAAAGTTGGGCTTTTTTTTTTTAATGGGAGCTTTTACACCATGCATATGAAAGGGCTTGGGAAGTGAGCTGTGATGCGAAGTTCATGAGGAATACCCTGGAATTCGGGGGGCAACTTCTTCTTACCTTTTCCAAATAGGGTGAATGAGTCAACATAATGCCACGGAGAAGTGTTGTTTCCCTTCTCTGCTCTTATTCGCAACTTAATTTCTTCGTAAATATTGAGCTTGAGTGAAGAAAAGTTGCATTTGGTATTGGCAATAGACTGACATCCAGGCAATTTTAACCAAGTATCATTTTCAAGTCTTTAAGATAAAAAAGGAGATGAATGAATAAGCAAATGTATAAATACAAAAGACTGTCAAACGTGGTTTCTGTTTACTAAAAATAGAAACTATTATAAAGCTAGGTTAAGTAGTTATTCTATTTGAGTTAATGTCCTGTTAACATTTTAGTTGCAACATGGCACTCCTGGCCAGCCCATATATGCCAAGTTATTATTTAGAAAAGGTGGAATCATTCTGATGGTTAATTTTTTGATACAGTTCTATAATTTTGTGACCGGTTGCATTAGGATTTCATAGAAGCAGAGAAAAAAATAACCTAGAATGTCAGAAAGAGTGGACTTAGTGTCAGCTTTGTTAAAAACAGTTGTGTGGGGGCGCCTGGGTGGCACAGCGGTTAGGCGTCTGCCTTCGGCTCAGGGCGTGATCCCGGCGTTATGAGATCGAGCCCCACATCAGGCTCCTCCGCTAGGAGCCTGCTTCTTCCTCTCCCACTCCCCCTGCTTGTGTTCCCTCTCTCGCTGGCTCTCTCTATCTCTGTCAAATAAATAAATAAAACCTTTAAAAAAAAAAACAAAACAGTTGTGTGACTTTGGACCAATTACTCTGTATTTCTGGATCTTTTCCTTCCTGAAAACTTGGTGACTGGATGTGATGATTCCCTTCTAAACTTCTCTGACTAGATTTATCAGACCAAGGAAAGACCTCAGAATCAGCAGGGTTGGAGAATTTCCTCTGTCTTCATCAAAACCAAACCGTCCCTTCTGCTAGCTGTCTGGAGTAATTCTTCCTCCTACATCACTAGAGACAAAGGACTTAAAATGTTGATACAAACTGACAAATTCCTTGTTTAGTCCATTAAAAAGTAGAACTGGTCGATATTAGATTCTTCAAACACATGAAAAAATCAAGAAAGGACATGTTGCCATATGTCACTCTGGCCTACCCAGGAGGCTGACGGGAAGGCGAGAGACAGAAAACAAACTTGTTAGGTTTCGAAATTTTTGCCTATGTGAAGCCCTGTCTACCTTAAACCAGGCAGAGAAACTCTCCTCTGAGAAGGCGTTTCTGTCAAGACTGAGTCATAATTTCTAGCACGAGCTGCTTTTCGGAGGGAAAGGGGGCGGAGGCGGGAGGGGTAATACTGTAGACTTCATTTTAAAAATGCTTCAAGATAACAGACTCCGGGGATGAGCGGTCCGCATCATTTCTGTGCTGACCCAAATATCAGTCCATCTCATTTTTCAAAAAGGAAACATTTTAAAAAATGACTGAAAATATACACTGGCATATGGGAAGCTTCATTCCTGGCCAGTTTCCCTTCCCACTTCTCTGAGCTGTGAGGCTAGAGCCTGCATTTAATGATACCATTCCTCAGAAACTCCTCCCCAGCAGAATCTATGTTAAAAAATCCAGAAGCTCATATTATAAACCGAAAACCTTATAAAAATTGTAAAACTAAGCCCTGAATGGTTCCAACCCGCTCTCCCTCTTCCCCTCTACCTTTCCTGTTCCGGGAGGTACAGAAGCTCACTCGATTCCAGTGCTTTTGTATTTTAAGGGAGCTACTGCAGTGGTAGCTGCTTTTATAGTATCTTAAAACAAACAAACAAACAAACAAACAAACAACCCCCCCACCAATCCCAACTTTATCATATATTTAGATCAGAACAGAACATGATTCGAGAATGAGTATGTAACCAATATAAAATTCAATTCATAAAATCCGTGCCATAATATAATTACAGGCGACCTTTGTCTTTCCCATTCACTGATACATTCTAACTACCCACGAGAGTGTTTAGCATACAAGGCACACAATCTTTATTGAATGACAGAATGAATACTAAACACTACATACATCATAATAAATTTTAGACGTAGGTCACAAACACTGATGTCTCAGCATGTGTTCTGCAGACACTGGAATCCTAACAGCTTACTTGGGTGTCTGTGGAACATTTACCTCCAGTGGTATCCGTCCTATGTTTGGAGAAACACTACATTAAGGGGCGTCTGGTTGGCTCGTCCGACTCTTGATTTTGGCTCAGGTCATGATCTCGGGGTCCTGAGATCGAGCCCCATGTGTGCAGCTCTGAGCTGGTGCATGGAGCCTGCTTGGGATTCTCTCTCTCTCTCTCTCCCTCGGTTCCTCCCCCCCACTCACACTTTCTCTTGGTCTAAAAAAGAAATCTTTTTTTTTTAATTAAAAAAATACTTGTTTGCTGCCGCTATTAACTACACTTCCATTAATCACTCCACGCCACTGTTCTGAGCACTCTGCATACAATTGTTCTTCTATACTTCTATAACCTTCTATGTTAGATACCTTATTAGGGTGAGGGGGCAGGGGGAGTCCCATCCCAGTTTGCCTGGGGCGGTCCTGGTTTAAGCTTGTTGCTCCAGCTTATCTAAAGTTAACTGCCCCTTGTAACTCTCAAAAGTGTCTTGGTTTGGATGATAAATTATATATGCTCTTATTAGTTTTTATCACGACTTAACAGACAAGGAAACACTGATAGACTACATAGCAAGGGACGGCTTGGCACCCAAGCAGCCTGGCTCAAGTCCACAGCACACTATACTATCGCTGTCCTGTCTCCCTAAACTTGTAGTCTGGCATATTTTTATAAGGCAAGTATTTATAAAGCTAGTGGAACAGAGTAGAATGAGAACATATTGAAATAATGCATTTGATGCTAACGTCAGAATGAAAGGATAAAGGCAGACTATTTCGGACTGGAGAATTTAGTATAAGCAATAGGACACGTGGAGGAACAATACGAGGGCACTGCCTATGTTCTTTACTGAAAGGGTAACTTTATTTTTTAAAAAAGATTTTATTTATTTATTGGAGAGAGAGTGAGTGAGAGAGAGAACAGGAGCTGGGGTGGAGGGTGCAGAGGGAGAGGGAGAAGCAGACTCCCCACTGAGCAAGGAGCCCCACATGGGGCTCGATCCTGGGACTCCAGGATCATGCCCTGAGCCGAAGGCAGATGCCCAGCCGACTGAGCCACCCAGGCGCCCCTGAAAGGGTTAACTTTAAATAAGAGTATCTGAAACAATCTTTGTTATAACTAAAATAATTGTTTAATAAGAAAATTCTGAACTAAAGCAAGGAATGAAATGGACAAAACTCAAAGTTCAATTTAAAGAAAATCTCTAGAGATAATTCTCAAATGATGAATTCCGAGAAAAACTACAGACGTTGTGTCCGTGTCTACATATATGTACACATACACACGCAGGCGCATAAACAACTAAGCTGCGAAAGTAAATTAATCTCACCGTTCTATTAATGATCAACTGCAGAACTGAGTGTCAGGGCTGTGGTTGAAGGGGGGGTCCCGGTTCTGGGGGTCCTACACCCTGTTTCTTCACTGCCCAATTACCGGCCGCTTTTTCTCGGACAGGGATCATTGTTAGCACACAGGGCCCTGACACCCAAAGCAAAGTACTATACTCCCTGAGCTGTGTTCTTTCTGGAATCCTTTCTCCTGCAACTCCCCACCTGCCCATCCTCTTGGCAGCTATGAGGCAGAAAGTTAGCGCTAGGGAGAAGGCAGAAACTCCCGAAACAAGAGTCTTGGAAATGCAGGATCCAAGATACTAATAAATTTTACCTAAATTAAACATTGTGTATGATGGGGATAATAAAAAAGCCTGACCATAGGAGAACTGGGGGTCTATTTCAAGACCATGGATAGACCTTTTGGGGCCCTCTCCCGTATCCTCAAAACGTGTTCTAGTTCGGATCCTGATTTATACTCAAAGAAGGTGGTGGTTCTAGAAGAGAGAAGGTAGTAGGGCTGTGTCCATAAAGCTGCCTGCCATCCTCGTCCCCCAAATCTCTTTTGCTACCACACCCAAAGACGAATTGGACTAAGTCTCTAGTTGTAGAAATGAGGTTATAAATACTACGTAGACATAACGTTTCCCTAAAAGATGGAAAAACCGATTGTTTCCCAAGTCTGAGAAATAAATGATGGTGTTACAATTTTCAAAATTATTCAGGTGATTCTTGCAAATCAATCAATAGAGTCACGTACGTTTGATAATCTGCTGAAAAAGTCACATTCCTGACAGATGGACTGCTCCCGTCCCATCTCAGGATAAAGGTATCATCAACGATGTAGACCTCTACATTTTGAGGAGACTTTAGATTTGTTCCTCCTAGAAATAAAGGGACCACGAAAGAAGACAGTTACATATACACTGCAGATAGTCTCAAAAATGTTATTCTTCCTTTGACGTCACTGATTAAAGAATGAATACATTCAAATATAACAAAGTATATACAAAAATCTAAAAAAACCCTAATAGTTGCTCTCAGCACAGGGAGGCTGCTAATTATTTATTTAATCTCTGCATTTGAGAGAGCTAGATTGAGGTTTTTTAATCTATAAAAATTAAGCCTTATATGTCATATATATCTCAGTAAAGCTGGAAAAAATAAAGAAAATCAGCATTGATCTTTTAATTGAAAGTCTCTTTACCCAAAAAGTACAAAAACACCAATTCAGAGGGATACACGCACCCCTATGTTTATAGCAGCATTATTTACAAGAGCCAAGTTATGGAAGCAGCCCAAGTGTCCATCGACTGATGAATGGATAAAGATGATGTGATACACACACACACACACACACACACACACACACACACTGGAATATTATTCAGTCGTAAAAAAGAATGAAATTCTGCCACTTGCCAACAACATGGATGGAACTAGAGAGTATTATGCTAAGCAAAATAAGTCAGTCAGAGAAAAACAAATATCATATGATCTTACTTATATGTGGAATTTAAGAAACAAAACAAATGAGCATAGGAAAAAAAAAAGAGAGAGAGAAAGGCAAACCAAGAAACAGACTCTTAACTCTAGAGAACAGACGGATGGTCACCAGAGGGGAGGGGGTTTCGAAATGGGTGAAGGGGATTGACGACTATACTCATCACGATGGAAAAAAAAAAGACCTTCCACCGGCAAAAAGATTACAACTGGCTGGAAGCTCAGATGATGGCTGGCATTTTTTTAGCAATTAAGGTAAAAGGAAAAAAAAAGAAAAAGAAAAAAATAGTCTCTGTATAAAAATTTTCTTTGATCTTAGAAGTGATGTAAGGGCTATAAGGTTCAACTGTTTAAAGGCCTCAGTTTGGTTTCACATCCTCTAGTTAGGCTTCATATATTCTTTTTTTTTTTTTTTTTTTAGATTTTATTTATTTATTCGACAGAGATAGAAACAGCCAGCGAGAGAGGGAACACAAGCAGGGGGAGTGGGAGAGGAAGAAGCAGGCTCCTAGCGGAGGAGCCTGATGTGGGGCTCGATCCCAGAACGCCGGGATCACGCCCTGAGCCGAAGGCAGACGCTTAACCGCTGTGCCACCCAGGCACCCCAGGCTTCATATATTCTGATAGAGAATCCAACAGCTGTATGATTTCAAAGTTAACAGCTAGTCACAGAAACCCAATATTCACTTGACAAAATCGAGAGACAGTGGTATGAATGGTTATCACGTCAGCCAAGCCCTACAGGAACTTGTAAAGGTGTTCGTATCATGCCGGAACCCTTCTGTTTATTTTTAAGGATTTCCGTCTAGGGATCTATTATTTCTGATACCTCTAGCACGGATCTTCTCTGAGTTCTATGTCCTCTCTTCTTTTTCTCTTTTGGCCCCTCCAACCTGCGTTTTTCTTCCTCTCTGATTACCCAAATGCTCCAAGACCCCGTTCGAGTTTGACCCCTTACAGAAAATCTTCCATTAATACTGCATGCAGCTCCTGCTAAACTTGCTCTTTCCTTACAGGCTGAAGCATCAGTCCCTACTGCTCGGTTTCACACTAAAGCAGACGTACTCAGCACAGTAGCTGAGGTCTAGTAGGATCTCAAAACTTGCTAAATGAAGATGTTTAAAAAACAAACAAAAAAACCACAACGAATTGCTTCTTAGCATTAAACACAAATCCCCAATCAGATCCCAAGTTTCTTAAGGGCAGGGTCTATACAGCTTCATACTCAATCTGCATTTTTCAGAGTACTCAGCATAGTGCTGGGTTCACAGGAGTTTCTTCAATAGCACAAAGGGCTGATCTTTCACTACGATAAGCTACAGTTTTTAAAAGGCCAGCTTCTAAATTTATCTCTTGTTTAATATTTCCAGCCTTTACTTCTGCCTCGGGGCAAGCATGTTACCTCCTTCTATGGTAGAAAGAAGTCCTTATGTAGAACTTTCTTTATTGGGACTGCCTCCTCTATTTTCCAGCTAGACATATTGTGGCATGGAGTCCAAAGGGGAGGAGTTGAGAAAACATATTCCGAATTTTTTTTTTTTAATTTGGGGAGCTCTTCTTTGAGTCTCCCCTCCCTCAATTTTCCTTTTTACACTTATTTTCTCTGAGACTTCATCAAAAAGGAGAATACTTTCCTTACTCCACTCCTCTAAACTTAATTCTCATCCCCTTTGTTGTGACTGTATAGAGTCTATGCAGCCAAAGGGAGTGACTGGGCTTACAGAAATCAACAAAAGATCTGATGGCATTTGTCGTCTCTGGTCTAGACTAGTCTAATTCCACTAACTCTCTGGGCCTTGAGACAGAAGACATCTGATGGGGTAGAGCCAGGGATTTCCTCTGGGATGCAGTCCTTCTTCTGCTAAAGGAAAGAGACCCTGCAGTTAGGGGCATCTTGGCATTTGGGAGACCAACAAGTAACTGACTGATTAACGGTCAGGGACGTGGAAATAGTTATTACACAGCATTTTCGATTTCACAGAATTCGCTCTATTCGTATTAGCAATATCCTTTTGAAAATAGTCTATTTCGGGGCACCTGGGTGGCACAGCGGTTAAGCGTCTGCCTTCAGCTCAGGGTGTGATCCCGGCGTTATGGGATCGAGCCCCACATCAGGCTCCTCCGCTAGGAGCCTGCTTCTTCCTCTCCCGCTCCCCCTGCTTGTGTTCCCTCTCTCGCTGGCTGTCTCTAGCTCTGTCAAATAAATAAATAAAATCTCCAAAAAAAAAAAAAAAAGAAAGAAAATAGTCTATTTCACCTTTGTAGTGTGTAAGATCTATAAATCGGCACTTATTCCAATACATCTACTTCCACAATTGGTTGCTTGCAACCTTTCACATTCCTGTGGATGATCAGAAACGATTTACTATCTTTTTAAGTCTGATATAAATCCAAACACATACGTCCATACCAATATAAATTTCCTCCCATATTCTGGATAATTTTCTTAGGCTAGGGTCCTAGAACTACATTTACTAGGTTTAAAAGTATGAATATTTTTAGGACTTTGAAAGAGCAACATTGGGATCTCTAGTTTGGGTTAACATTTTATTTAGTTTTGAACATTTTACTGTTACTTTGAGGAAAAAAGTACACTAGTTAGTTGAAAGGTAACTAGGTACTTAACAAATAACGATGGATAATTGAGAATTTCGATTGTCTAACCCTTAGGAAAACAGACTAAGCAGCCTGATCCCCAGGGTTTAATTTCCCATTCTGCCACTGGCTAGGCAAGCCATTCAGTCTGTTTGCTTTTCTGTAAAATGAGGATATCGGTGTGTAGCTTTGTAATGAAAACTAAATGACTCTATACCTTTAAAACACCTAGAGAATTGCCTGGCACATGGTTAAGAGTACAATAAATGCTAACTGTGTATAAGTTTATTTTAGCAGCTCTCCCCTAATTTAGATTAAAATAAGGGTCTTAACATACCTCCTCTTGGAATGCTACTTTCCTGTGAAAATTCTGGGGAAGTTCCTTTTATATCACAGCACAATGAGCTGAATACAAAAATTTCAAGAACAAAACACTTCAAAGAAATTACCAGGGTTATACCAGGACCATAGTACCCATATACTATATATACTATATTTAAGGAAGAGTTTGAGAAATAGGATACCATTGTAGCATACGGGGGTGCGGTTTTCTAAGCTAACAGTTAAGGATTTTGAACCTACCGGGCGGCCTCACTGACCCCTTGGATTCCTGCCCTTGGGTGCTAGTCCCTCTCTCTCTCTGGGTACCCTCCCCACTACGAAGTCAACCTTCTAACAGTTGCCATTCCCCCGATGCGTCCCAGTTAAGAATCAATAAAGGAAGCAAACTAGCCTGGTGGTCCCGGCCTCTATTTTGGTTGCGTATTTTTCTTTTATTATTACTTTCTATTAGACTGCATGAGTCCTGAGGGCAGCGAAATTCTTGCAATCCTTACCCCCTCCCCTGTGGGGCTGAATAACTGTTTCCCTAAACTGAGACAATGTTTCAGGAACAGCAACACAACTCACCGCTAAGGCCTTGTTTATTACTTAAGGGTCCAGCCCGGTTACCGGATTTTTCGAAGAGAAACGAAGTCCACAGGAAGGCTCTCGCTCACCCAGCACCCCGGCGGGGGAAGCCCACAGAGCCGGCGGGGAGGGCGTCACCTGAGCGGGGACAGGTACGCTGGCCCCCAAGCAAGCGCCGTAGGAGGATCCTTGGAACACCATTGCCTCCAGATTTTCGATCTGAACGCTGTGACCCCGGACCAGCAGAGGTCTCCCGGACAACACGCCGGCCTCCCGGGGCCAAGGCTTCCAACGCCCCCACCGCCCAGCCTCTCGCCCCGCCCCGGACCTGGGCCGGGACCCCTCGTCTCTCACCTGCGGCTGCGGGCAACATCCACGGCACCCCAGCGACCAGCACCAGGGTCGTCGCGCCCAGGAGGGCGAACATCGTCTGCGGGCCACCGCTGGCCGAGGAAGTCACATCCTCGGTCACCTCGAGCAGCATCGAACTACGCGAGGAAACCCTAGGCGCAAGGGCCGCCCCCTGCCTCCGCCCCCTGCCTCCGCCCCCTGCCTCCGCCCCCGCCCCGCCTCTTCCTTCCTCCCTCGCCCCCGCCCCGCCTCTTCCTTCCTCCCTGCCCCGCCTCTCCCTTCCCCGCCCATCCGCTCTCGCCCCGCCTCTCCGCGCACGCGCGTCCCCTCCGCGCTCTCCCAGTCTTTCCGCGCACGCGCCGCCCTACGAGTCTAGCGCGCTAGTGCGCTCCGGTGAGGAGAGGGGTGGGCTGCGCGTGCGCGCCTGGAATCGGGGTGTGCCTCCTGTTGTCCTCCTCGCTCCCCCTCTTTACCGCCATGACCGCCCACGGCGGTCCACCCTCTCTTTCCGGAAAGGCTACGCCTAATAGGAGACCTTGACCCAAACGCGAGCGCGGCGTGTGCTGACTCAGGCCTTGCGGCGGTGGAGTTACCCAACCCCTGCCCTCTGATTGCGGCGGAGGTGGCCGCTGTCAGTCCTCGCTCTCCCCCTCCGGGTCGCGGACACCGCGGCCGTGGAAAGCGGAGTTGGGGCGACTTGGTTAAGGGAGGCAGGAATGAGGAAGCTGGCGAGGGGGCCAGGCCGTTTTCTGTGTGCAGAGCGCTGTGAGCGAAGGGCAAGAGTGTCCAGAGTTAAGCCAAGAAGCGTCGAGCACTCGTTTTCAGGGGGACCTGGCCGAGGATCTCAGGGGACCGCTGGAGAAGGTCGTGACAGCGTCGGGGTTTTGGGATGGTCTCCAGAACAGCTGTCTCTAAGCAGTTTCGATCGCTTGCCCTTATCTGTAAACAATTTGGGTCCACCATTCAAATCGTTATTTAAGTGCTTTAATGGTAGATTATGTATATTGTTAAAATACGCAAAACGAAAAATATAAAGGATGAGAGATGAACTAATCATGCTTAGCTGTTAATTACAGCTAAACAATATTAAAGATCAATTATGTAATAAAATGTAGAGAACAATGCGCTTGGATTTTGCCGTATAAACAACTTTGCGGTATAATTTATATACCATGAAATTCACCCATTTTAAGTGAAAAATGATTTTTAGTAAATTTAACCGGCCATTAGGCCTCATTGTTTTTATTTTTTATTTTTAGAAAGTGAGAGCACGTGTTAAGGGGGCATGGGGGAAGGGGCAGACATCCAGGAAGAAAGAATCTCAAGCAGGCTCCCCCCTCAGCTCAGAGCCCTTGGAGGGTCTCCATCTCAGGACCCTGAGATCGTGACCTGAGCGAAAACCAAGTTTGGCGCTTAACCAGCTGAGCCACCTAGGAACCCCAGGCTTCATGTTTCTTTTAAGCCATGGCTTATTACTCTGTGATTCAACAAATTTTAAGTTTGTTTCTGAGTTTGTCAGTGCTTTGTTTTAACGATGTCCTAGATGGAAATATATCCCGCGAGAATATGTGGGTCCAAACGGAAAAAGGAAATTCCTGGTTGCACTTACTAAATCATACTTATTTTAAAAGACTTTCCAACAACTTTTTGACTCAAGGTTTTAATTAAAATTTCCATTTCCTGCTGCCCAAAAGTCGTTCCTGCAAACTAGTTGAAATAGTGTGCACTTTTGCATTTAGAACAATGAGCCCAAAATATTTCATGGACTGAAACTTTCCGTTTGAAATATTTAAAAATATGTTGGCGGTCTCCTACCCCCCCTTCTAGAATGGGGAGCTAGAGTTTTTTACAGATGCACACAGTATTTTTGGCAACAAAAATTACATCCATATGGAAATAATCCAAATGCATTTTAAAATGCAAGAGTTATATATAGTGTATGTCTATATTATTTCTTTTGATTTTCATTTGCTCATAATAAAAACAGTTTTAAAGGATTTTATGGCTCATTTTTTCAGTGTTGCTACATTAATATGCTAGTGTTACCCAGTTGCTAAAAAGAAGGTCAGTAAATATCTTGTAAAAAAAACCCCACATAATTCAGCTTTAGGTTGATTGCATTTATATGGCACAGAAGATTTTCATGGTCTTTCCCCATCTTAATAAAATATATTGTAAGTAAAAGTTTCAACTTATTTGCTGTAATGGTTTGTCTATGGATAAAACATGAATTAATTTCCCCTGTGCTGCCTTTGTAACCTTAATCCAGAACCTGCCCTCCACCCCATTTATTCACATCAAAATGATTTATCAGGGGCGCCTGGGTGGCACAGCGGTTAAGCGTCTGCCTTCGGCTCATGGCGTGATCCTGGCGTTCCGGGATCGAGCCCCACATCAGGCTCCTCCGCTATGAGCCTGCTTCTTCCTCCCCCACTCCCCCTGCCTATGTTCCCTCTCTCGCTGGCTGTCTCTATCTGTCGAATAAATAAATAAAGTCTTAAAAAAAATGATTCATCAGAGGTTACACTTGGAGTTTTCATAGAACATGTTCTTTTTAACTTTTTATTTTGAAATACTTTCAAATTTACAAAAAAAGTTGCAAAAATAAGAGAACTCCATACCCTTTGCTCAGATTCACTGAATTGTTAATATTTTGCCACATTTGTACTCTCTCTCCAGTTCAAATGGAATATTTCTGTCCATATATATATAGTTCCCCTGAACATCTTTAGCTTTCTTTGACCTGGAGCTGTTACCTGCCCTTGGTCTTTCACAACACTGCCTTTTTTTTTTTTTTTTTTAATACAGGCCAATTATTTTATGGAATGCTACTTAATTTGGGCTTGTCTTATGCTTATCATGATTAGATTCAGATTACACATTCCTGGCTGGAATACTGAGTATATTAGGTGGTGTTCTCAGATATCCCACCTCCAGGCACCCCATGTTCCTTAGCCCCTCATTGGTAATGCGAATTTTGATCAGATGGTCCAGGTGTTATCCAGTTTCTCCACTGTACAGTTACTCTTTTCCCCCTTGCAGCTAATCTGTAGAGAGATGCCCTGAGATCTTGCAAATACCCTGCTCTTTATCAAACTTTTACATCTAGAATTAGCATCCATGAATGGTCCCTGCCTAAAACACTCTACTTTGGTGGTTGTGAAATGGTAAATTTCCATCCCTGCTTCTCCAAATACAAGTATTGGTCGACCTATTGTAGGAAAGAGCTTTCTCTTCTTTCCGTTTAATATCAGTATGGACTCATAGATTCTTATTGTGTTCAGTTGGTTATAGTTCATTGCTATCCTTATTTATTAAATTTTTTAATTAATAAATTTTATTTTTTTAGAGCAGTTTTACATTTACAGCTAGATTGAACAGAAAGTACAGATAGTTCTCATGTACTCCCTTTTGGTCCCACCCCCACGGCCTCCCCAGTTTCCCTGTTAACGCCTTGTACTGGTATGGTATACTTGTTACAATTAATGATTCTATACTGATACATTATTATTAACTAAAGTCCACAGGTTACATTAGGGCTCACTTTTTTTGTGTGTGTGTGGTATGGTTCTATGGGTTTTTCTAAATGCATAATGTCATGTATTCACCAGTCTGGTATCGTACAGTTTTACTGCTCTCAAAATCCCGGGCACTCCACCTATGCATCGCCTTTATTTTCGTGCTCAGATTATTCTAGTTTTGGCCTGTGGGAGTTATTTCAAGCTGGTTCCTGTTCTTTCTGATATATCCTATCTTTTTATTTATTTATTTATTTATTTATTTATTTATTTATTTATTTATTTATGAGCGTTTCTAGCATAAGATATTCTAGGCTCATCTTAGACTTTTCTTGCCTCCGCCCTGAAACCAGCCATTTCTCCAAGGGGCCTTGGTTTCTTTTAGTGGGGAATAGTTTTTAGAAATACACCTCTGGGCATAAGACTTTTTGTTTTAATTAAAGCAGTAAATTACTGTTGCATGTGTATCTTGGTCTCTTCCTTGCTTGGCTAACAAAGTCGTTTCTTGTGTATTTCACTTTTGGAAAGTACTTCTTAGAAACAGCTGCCTTGGGGCGCCTGGGTGGTGCAGTTGTTAAGCGTCTGCCTTGGACTCAGGGCGTGATCCCAGCGTTCTGGGATCGAGCCCCACATCAGGCTCCTCCGCTGGGAGCCTGCTTCTTCCTCTCCCACTCCCCTTGCTTGTGTTCCCTCTCTTGCCG
The DNA here is from genome assembly GCF_017311325.1 of Ursus maritimus. NCBI lineage: Eukaryota > Metazoa > Chordata > Mammalia > Carnivora > Ursidae > Ursus > Ursus maritimus. The sequence continues at coordinate 11,621,749 of NW_024426552.1, forward strand.
GCTGTCTCTATCTCTGTCAAATGTAAATAAAAGCTTAAAAAAAAAAAAAAAGAAAGAAACAGCTGCCTTTATGGCATGTTGCCGTGGAGTTATACGGCAAACTTCCCCCATCATGAAGGTTAACTTGTTTCTTCAAATCTGCAGCCACATTTTCTATACACCTTCTAATAGCATTTGCTGACAAAGGAACATGCTTAGTTTATCACCAGACAGTGGCAAGCGGAACAAATATTTCCCTATGACGTGCACCCTTAGAACCCCATCTGGTTCTGTAAGCAGCTCCTCTCTAGGGATGGCTTTCCATTGATTTTCTTTCTGTTCCCCCATTACTTCATCTTCTCTCTTTGGTTCCTTCTCATCAACAGTGAAACACCCTCAAGTCTGTCCCATCTTAAAAAGGTATATCCATTACTCTCTCCAGAAGCTGTCCTTTATCCTACCACTCACAGCCAAGTTTAGCTACAGTCATCCGTACCTATCTGTGTGTCTTCACTGCCCGTGTATTCCTCAGCCCACTGAGTCTGGCCCTGGGTCCCTACCACTGTGCTTACCCCATTCTCACCAAGATCCCCAGCTAAATACTAGTATTCAAACCCATTAGACTGTAGCTTTTGTCACACTTGAGTTCTCAAAAGCATTTAGTCTATTTCATTCCCTGCCCCCCTTTTTAAAAAGATTTTATTTATTTATTTGAGAGAGGAGAGAGTGAGAGCATGCCTGGAGGGAGAGGCAGAGAGAGTGAGAATACAAAGCAGACTCCACGCTGAGCTCAGAGCTGGACACAGGGCTGGATCCCATGACCGCGAGATCACCACCCAAGGCAAAACCAAGAATCAGCCACTTAACCAACCGAACCACTCAAGCACTGCCCACCCCCCACCTCTGTTCTCTTCTTCTTGGGGTCTCATGATTTCTGTCATTTGCCTTTTCTTCCACACTCTGGCCATTCTTCTCAATCTCTATTACAAACCCACTCCATCGCTCGTCACTTAAATGTTGGTGTCACTCACTGCTTTGTCTTACCGCTTTTCTTTTCACTTTAAGTGATATCCCCTCATGGTTTCTTCCCCTGTATGAGTTCATGAGCTGTCATTTATACCGATGGCTCCCCAAATTGTCTTCAGCCTAGATCTGGCTTCCGATATCCAGATTTTACATCAACCAACGTCCTGGAAATATTCCCCGATTATTTTGCTCCCCATATGACGCGTCCAGTTCAGGCAGATCCTATGCGTGATCTGTCAGTCCCAACCACAAGCAGTTCCAAAGCTTTGCCTGGCAGGTGTCACGAGGGAAACTGCCCTCCCCACCCCAGACTTGGTGCGCAGCTGTTGGTTCACAACCCTCCCCGGAGCTTTCTGGGTTTAATCTGAAACTGGCTCCCAGTACATGGAGGGCGGGGAAAGATCCAAGAAAGACGCAGAGCACCCTGACTGGTAGGTGGCATTTTTAAAAAACAAAGGGAATTTACACATGAGGCTTGTCTCAGGGGGAAGCAGGACGAATGGATCCCCGCACCCGCCCCAACACCAAATCTTAAAAGGGGATAAAGAGGCCCTAACAGGGTTCAGCCGTATACACTATGCAGGTGTTCTCAACACTGTATCACCATCTCAAGGCGTGTGTCCTTGGAGCGGCCTCTGGGTGCGGGAAAGGCAAGCAAAACCCACATTCCAAGGGCAGGGGAAGGGGGAGCAGAAGGAGCCTCTGAGTGGCCAGGGCCAGCTCTCAGGGCGGTTTTCTAGAGGAAGTTGGAGACAAAAATTCAGGCCACCCCAGGCCAACCATGCTCATGGGCCTCTCTGCATTCCCCACACCTCCAGGCTGACACCCTTTTCTCCACCTTGATGCCCTGCCTTTCCATTCCTGGCCCTTCTCCCTCGCCCCATCCCGCTTTTGTTCAGGAGCCTTTGTTGGGGGAGCCCTGTCAGTGAGACAGTTCTCCCCATCTGCTTCACCTACTGTACTTCTCTGAGCAGTTGGAGGGGGGGATCCCTGGGGAACCCGTGCCTCTCTTGCTTGGCCCCGGGGGCAGTAAATGAATCAAGGCTTGCATTCTGTTTTCAGCTGGGCTCATGTCCTAGAGGACTACCCGGACATTCAGAGGGCCCTTTGCATTTGAGGGCCCATGGTCTCTCTCCAGCTGAAACAAATGGAGTTCGTGTGCTTTTTGGATCTGTCGGTTTATGGTTTTCATCAAGTTCAGAAAATTATTTACCATTACTTCTTCAAATATTTTTTTCTTTTGCGCCCTCTCTTTGTTCTCTTTCCGAATACATGTATGTTAGGTTGCTTGAGGCTCTGGTGTAGCTCGCTGGCATCCTTTTTGTTTCTTTTCAGTCTTTTCTCTCGGGCTTTCATTTTGCATAGTTTCTGTTGCTATGTCGTCAAGTCCGATGAGCTTTTCCTCTGCCGTGTCTAATCTCTGTTAACCCTAATTCAGTATATTTTCCATCTCAGACATTGTGTTTTTCATCTCTACATGTTTGATTTGAGTTTTTTTTTTTTTAAATCTATCTTTCATGTCTTTCCTTAACACACTAACGCTTTCCTCTACCTTCTGGAACATTCAAAATATGGTTTAATAACTGTTTTTATATTCTGATGTGCTAATTCTATTTACTGTTTATATTGATTTATTTTCCTTCTCATCATGGGTTGTGTTTTCCTGCCTCTTTGCATGCCTGGTTATTTTTGATTGGATGACAGACGCTGTAAATTTTACATTATTGGGTGTTAGAAATTTCTGTATTCCTATAAATATGCTTGAGTTTTGTTCTGGAATGCAGTTAGGTCACTTAGAACCAGTGTCCTTTTGAGGTTTGCTTTCAGTAGGTGGTCCCAGAGAAGGGTTTAATGTGGGGCTAAATTTGTCCCGCTGATAGACACCTGAGTACTCTTCCTGATGTCCCATGAATTATGAGGGCCACTCTGGCTGGTGAGCTATTCGCCCCTAAATACCTAGGGGTTGGTCCCTTTGCTTTTGGGGGAGTGGTTCTTTCCCTAGCTTCAAGTTTCTTCACAACATATGCTCTGCTCAGTACTTAGCCAAATACTTCAGGGAGACCCTTTGCAGACTTCCAAAGCTTTCTCTGGAACAGCATTCTCCTCTCCCTCTCAGATCCAACTGCCTCAGCTGTCTTGGGCTCCTAGTCCCATATTCTCAATTCACAGGGCTCTGGGTTCCTCCTCTCTGTGCTGAGGGCTGGAAATTATCTCCAGGAAGTCAGGTTGGGCATTTACAGAGCTTATCTTGTTTATTTTTCTTCTCTCAGGGGAGTACTGTCCCAAACTATCTATTGTCTAATATCTATCTAAAATATATTTTGTCTTTTTGTTTATTGGTGGTTTAAGGCAGGAGAGTCAATCTTGTCTGCATTACTCTGTCAGAGCCAGAAGCAGAAGCCCCATTATTGTACTGTTTTTTAAGATACTTTCTCCTCTCCATTTTTTTTTTTTTTTGCTTTTTCCTTATTAGTAAAAAGTTGTACTTCTTGGATTCACCCTTGATGTCTCTTAATCTGTTCTCTCTAGTTTTTATTTCTTTGTATTTTTACTCTTGGTTCTGAAGGGTTTACTTGACCTCTAGTGAAATTTTTATTTCTGCAATTACATGTTTAATTTCAAAAGCATTTTCTTATTCTTATTGTTCTTCTTTTTTAAAAAATAGCATCCTGTCTTTGTTTTATGGTTGCTCTAATATGTCAAATATTTTAGAATTTGGGTTTTAGGGACATTCTCATCTTTCCAACATTCTATTTCTTCAAGAGGCAATTTGTTCTGTTGGCTTATTTTTGTCTTTCTCCCTTACGTTGCTAGTTTCTCTCATTGTCTGGTAATCTTTAGGTGACCATTTATATTTAAAAGGCCAAAGGGGGCTATTTTTTTTTTTTTTTGTCCTTTCAAGGGACACAAAAAATGATTCTTGGGCACCATAACTGATGTCTTATTAGTAGGATAACTTGTTGTGTGTTAGAGGCAATAAAAGTTTATGAACCCACAATAGTAGGCTCTTCTTCTCAGTACAACTGCTGAGACCACAGAACTGTGAGCTTGAGGCAACAGGGAAGTGGTGGTGAGCCACAGGCTCCCATCTGGTTCTTACCTCACTTTGATCATTTACAAAGCTTATTTGTTGCTTCAGAAATGAACCCAAATAAAACTCCACCCTAAGCAGGGACAGAGTCCTCATTTTCCACTTTTCATTCGTGGACAAGACCTTATCGTTCAGCCTTGCATATACTAATGCTGTGGGTGACCAATCCATGACACCTGGCATCCCCTTTACCTGTCTGGGTCCAGCAGCTGCATTTTCTGTGGCAAGCACCTGCACCTTTTTTTTGAGTGTGGGCCAGAAGTTCTTGGGAATGACATGTGGGTGTATAAATACCCCAGCTCCCTCACCCCTTGGCCAGTATATTTCTTTTTTCCTTTTTAAGAGATTTTATTATTTATTTATTTATTTAGAGAGCATGTGTGTGTGCAAGTGTGTGTGGGGGAGGGGGCAGAGGGAGAGGGAGAGAGAATCTCAAGTAGACTCCGTTCTGAGTGTGGAGTCCAGTGCAGGGCTCAGTCTCACGACCCTAAGATCATGACCTGAGCCAAAATCAAGAGTCAGGTGTTTAACCAACTGAGCCACCCAGGTGACCGTGGCCGGTACATTTCTGAGGAATGTGCTGTACACCACTGCCTTGAGCTTCTCCATGGGACTAAGACTTACCCACCCACTTTGATAACTGGCTTGTTGGAAGTCTTCCCTTCCATGTATCACTTCCCCTCTGCTTTGGTGCTGTCCTGCACCTCCCAGAGACTACATGTTCTTGGTTGTCATCTCAGGATCTTCTTGGCGGGGAGGGAGGGGATCCAATTAAGATCAATGATAATATGGGCCAAAGGTTGACACCCTTCCCATCTCTCCGTACACCAAAAGCCCACTCTTCTCTCTCTAAAAGTTCAATAGAGAGATGGATAAAGAGGAGCAAATTCCCACTCCTGGGCTTCTCATAATGTGTTCGATCCTGCTGTGGCAGGAAGAATTCAGACACCCAGAGTGTGGCAGAGCTGTCCCTTACTAAGACTGTTAACCGCAGTGAACACGAATCTGCAAGACTAGTTGAAATGTAGGCTCTGGTGGTCACAAAGAATCCTTCTGCTGATGTTGGGGTTTCATATCTGTTTATTTCTACCAAAATAAGGTATTTTTTTGCTCCTGCAAAAATAGAAAGCCCAATAACAGAAATCTGCAGATTTTTATACTCCATTAGCGAGTTAGGTATATTTTCAGGCAGTGATTCTCAGACTTTGGTGTGCATCAACATCACCTGAAGGCTTGTTAAAACGCACATTAAACTACAGTCTTCACCCACAGAGTCTGCATGGGCCCAGGGTTTGCACTTCTAGGAAGTTTCCAGGTGATTGCTCTTGTCCAGGGAACACACTTTAAGAACAACTGCTTTAAGGAGTTGGTGTTCTTCTCCCTCCTAGTTTAGATGATTATATCTTACAGTCTGTTCCTTTTGTAGAATCTTCTAATATGACCGATGTAGTTTTCCATGTAATTGTATTGTAGCTAATTGTCAAGGTCTTTTCTTAGTGATGATAGGATATTTAGTTTTCTACTTATATAATTATCCTTGGGCTACCATAGTCTACATTAGCAGTTCTTTTAACTTAGTAAAACTAAACCTACTTCATTTAATTTTTGATTTTGATTTTTGCTGTGAAACAGTTTTCATATCTGCTCTGGGTTTCAGCAGTGGCTTAGTGAAAGCATCCCATCTTCTTTTCATCTGTAAGACTCTCGGCCCTGGTTTGGAAGGGAGGGAGAGGGGGCAGAGGGAGAGGGAGAGAGAATCTCAAGCAGATTCCGTTCTGACTGTGGGGGTGAGGTGGGGGGAGGAGGGAGAGAAAGAAAGGGGTAGGGAGGGCATCCAGAGTTCCCATATTCCTGGGGAAATGCAAACCCCTGTTTCCAGTAGAGGGGCACGGAGGGCCGGGGGAGAGGAGGAGCCCTGGCTCCAGTGGTGGCTTCAATTCCCCAGCCCCTATGAAGGAGCCAGTGCTGGAAGCTGGCTCCAGGTAAACAGAGGGAACCCTGGGAATCCAAACAAAAGCCCCAAGCCAAGGCCTTTTTTCTAGGAAAAGTCTTCTTTGCTGTTCACAGGGAGCAATAAAACCCTGCAGTTTTATTCCTTATAGAAAAATAATCTGCCCATCTTGCCCTCACTTGTCTGTATTCACGGCAAAATCAACAGCTAGACAACTTCAACCCCATCGGGGTTGGTGGCCCTACGCGTCCTGGCCCCATGCACCTTTCAGCCATTGTCTTCCCCCTCTGATTCTTCTGCCTGCTCGGTCACACTCTTGGGTGAGTCATCTCTTATCTATCTGCTGGAACCTTCTGGATTGTGCATCCCACCTTTGATGGTTACCTTGGATTCAGCCATCTCACACCCAAAAAGCTCCGGCTCACGGGCTTGCTCTGGGCTCAGCACATTGCCCTCCTTGCACACCTCCTGGTCAGACAGCAGGGTCACCACACCTCTCTTGAGGGCAGTGAGCAGCCCCAGCTGCCTCTGCCGTGGCTCCATCGTGGTGGCGGGGAGCTGCTCCAGGGGCCCCTCGGAGCCAGGCTCATGGTGAAAGTTGCTTTGTTTCCCACTCCAGTGAAGTCCATTTCCATGTGTTTCGTGAACCCCCCATACACTTCCTCCTTGGTGCGTTTGGTGGAAAGGAGACTGACCCTCACCCCTCCACTTCTTGCTGACCTGACTCAGGTTGTCTTTGCACTCATCAGATGGGCTTCCATCCAAGGCCACTGTCATCACTTTGTGTTTGCCAAAGAACACCCAGCTGTGCTTCCAGGCTGTCCAGACATCTTTCAGCTTGCTTTCCTCATGTTGGCCACGGAGAAGATGAACAAAAGGTACTTATATGTGTCCACATGTCTCTGAAGCTCTTCTGTCAGGTTCTGTTTCAGTTCTAAGCCTTTCTTGGCAGCTCCTGTTAAGGAAACTTTCTTGTCACGCTCGGATTTGGGCATTGCCCTGTATGCAGATGTGATGGAAGGTGGTCAACCTCATTTAATTTAATTTAATAAAAACATTTAAAAATTTTTTATTTTTAAGTAATCTCTATATCCAATGTGGGGCTTCAACTTACAACCCCAAGATTTAGAGTCGTGTGCTCTACTGACTGAGCCAGCCAAGTGTCCCTCATTTAATTTAATTTAATTTAATTTAATTTAATTTAATTTAATTTAATTTAATTTTTGTTTTGCTTCCCCCCCCATTTAATTTTAAACATGGACATCTCATTCTTTTTAGTTGTAATGCTTAATTAGCATATCAAATATATTGCAAATACAGTGCAAATTCTGTGGAAAGTTATGAAATTTCTAGTCTTTCAGGACACTTTTTGCAAACATAAAGTGAGGGGCTTGGAGGGGAAAGTTCTGCTCTCTTCCTTAATTACATTTGCATTCTATTTCCCAGAATAAGGAAAGAAGTCCCCTGAGGAGTTTCTAGGAAGTTCTGTGGCTACTGATGCCAGGCAGGGGTGGAGAGAGGAAAAGGGAAAGATGTTAGCTGGGTGGCCAGCAGTGGAGAGCCAGGAGGGCCACCAGCAAAGCCAACTATGTGGTAGAGACCCGGAGGGTCTAGCTTCTGGGCACGTCAGAGAGGAGGAGCAGAGACGCAGGAATGAGGCAGCTTGGAGGGGAGAGGGCTGGAGAGAAGAGGGGTGAGGGGAGGCAAGAAGCACACCCCGAGCTGGAAGGAGCAAAGCAAAAGTTGTCTCTGATGAACCCGAATCATGCAATATGCTACAGTTTTATGAAATAAATACTGTGGCATTCAGTTGCTGTGGTAAAGAGCAAGATATAAAAAAGAAATTGAGAGCCTATTTTATATGAAACCTCGTTAGGCTGGTGGGGCAAGTTCATTATAGCTTACAGCACTGGGGCCATTTTCCATGTAGCCTCTGTTACGAATCTCCTTAGGTTCATTTATAGTGAAGAAGGAGGAGAAGGAGAAGGAGGAGGAGGGGAAGGAGAAAAATAGGGCTTTGTGGAGGAATGTTATTTATTTATGTATTTATACATAAATAGGGGTAGGGGGTAGGGGGCGTGGGGCGGAGGGAGAGGGAGAGAGGGAATCCGAAGCAGGCTCCATGCCCAGCATGGAGCCCAATGCAGGGCTCAATCCCATGACCCTGAGATCATGACCTGAGCCGAAACCAAGAGCCGGATGTTTAAATGACTGAGCCCCCCAGGAGCCCAGAAGTGTAGTTTATTGGATGACAAATACACAATAAGTTATGTTTGTTCTTGGAAACTGAGTTTGCTCAATACATCGTAAATGAGCACGCTTGCGATCCTTCTCACACCTCTCCAACCTCAGCAATCCATGCCACAACCACACCAGTGTGTATTTCGATTCGTTATTACCATGGGGTTCTTTTGCGAGTCAGAAAGCTCTAGATTCTAGCCTTAGCTTTATCTTTACAAACCTGCTCAAAAGGACATTGCGTGCAATTGCCCAAATATCCCTTGGTGGATGAATGGACGAACAAAATGCAGTGTGTGTGTATGTGTGTGTGTGTGTGTGTGTGTGTGTGTTGTGTATTATTCAGCCACTAAAAGGCATGAAGTACTGAAATACCCTGTAGTGTAGATGAACCTCTTAAACCTGATGCTAAGTCAAAGAAGCCAGAGGTACAAGTTCGTAGATATGATTCCTCTCATATGAACTACGCACAATAAGTAAACCCATAGAGACAGAAAGTAGACTGGTGGTCTCCAGGGACTGGGGTGGGGGGATGGGAGTGATGACACAATGCGTTTGGGTTTTCTTTTGGGTGATAAAAATGGTGGTATTTGAAATGGCTGGGGGTTGCACAACCGGGTGAATGTACTAAATGCCATTGGATTGTATCCTTTAAAATGGTTAATTTTCTGTTATGCGAATTTCACCTCAGTTTAGAAAAAAAAAGAGAGAATATTGCCTGTGGCACATCAGATTCAAATATAACGTGAAGTTCTTTTCTTCCACGGCAGGCACGCAATGTCCCTCTCCCAGAGCACCTGGGGATGAGTTTCTCAGATGCTTCCTCTAGCACCACTAACCTCACAGCAGAAGACGGAAGCCTGACTCGTGTAATTAGAACCCTAATAGGACAGACAGTCTCTGCTTTGCTGTCTTGCCCGCTGCTCCCTTGCGGTGTATTCAATAAATTATCTCCTTTGTTCTGCCTTGGGCGAATTGTTTGACCGCACTGCGGGCTGCCACCCGATTGGGTCGCCCCACATTTGGTGGCCCCCATCCAATTGGGGGACCCCACATTTGGTGGATCCTTCATGGAGAGCCTTTGCTGACCCTGGGCTCCCCCCCGTATTCTCTGGGAATTTTTCAGGACTTTTCCTCGGAGGACCGACGCTAGGGCTCCTGGGGGAACTGATGACCTCCAGCCAAGGTGACTCCTTGGTGAGGATCCGAAGCCCCAGGGGAACCAGCTGGACTGCCCTTGCCGGAAAGGGTGAGGGATTTCCCATTTTGCCCTTGAGAGGGCCCTTCCCTCCCTCTCCTTTCTCTTTGTGGCCCTTCGGCGTCTAACCCTAGTACCTCCAAGACAACTACAGACCTTTGGCCAGGGCGGCTCCCTGTGTGGTCCTGAAGGTCTGAAGGCGAACAGGTTGGACTGTCTGCACCTGTGGGGGCAAAAGACCCCTTTCCTTCTGCTTTCTCACTCCATCCTCCAGGTCTGTTCCCAACGTGCAGTGCCACTGGGCAGTGACTCCGCACACGTTAGGGACTCGGTTGGGACCCTTTCCTGACGCTGGCTGACTCTCAGCCACCCTATCTCCTTAAAAAAAAAACAAAAACCCAAAACAAATATCCCTAATACAAGGTAGACTCTTGTGATAAAGACAGAAGCAAAGGGACGTGGGTAGGAGAGAGAAAGAAACGAGTGGGGTAGAATCTCAGATTCTGCATTTTAGAACGAATGGAAGAGAATCGATAGGAAAGGGCTTACGTTTTCACACAGAAGCGAAGAACGCAATGCTGTAAAAGTCCTAGCTATGGGTACAGATATGATTTAACCACAAATTGAGCAATCGAGGAAGGGTTATATGTGGCTGATTCCAAATCAAGTATATACAGTGTTTAGGAATCTGAGGAAGGGGTGTCCTAGGATGTAATACACCAACCAGGAAAAGGGACACAGAAGACCTTGTCTTTGGATCTGAATTTGCCACTGACGTACTTCTTCCATTCATGTATTCAGCAAGTGTATCTTGGGCGCTTATTAAGTGCTGGGCACCGGTCTAAGGGCTGGGGATCCAGCGGCAAATGAGACACACACACACTTTCTACCTTCCTGGAGCCCAGAGTCTACCGTGGACACAGACAAATGGGCGAACAAACATTCGTTGAACCAAAATGACATCATACGATGTCAAGTAATGATACGTGCTATGAAAAATAAATAGAGCAGGGTGGGAGACAGTGAGAAGGAAGATCTCTCCCAAGAGGAGACATGGCAGGAGAAATGCAATGACACGAGGAGAGGGATGTGTAAACAGAGAGCGTTGGGGGGCATAGGGAAGAGCAGGTGCAAAGGTTCTGGGACATGGTTGTGTTTACGCGCTCCGGGACGATGGAGCAGCTGGAGTGCAGAGGCAGGAAGGCCAGGGAGGAGTGTGTGTGGGGCCCGCGGGCCGTGGGAAGGGTTTATGTTTTCCAGGGGCAATCTGTGTTGTAGTACGTTATCAATACTTCCTTCCTTGGCATGGCCCCATAATAGTCCACTGTATGCACAGACCACACTTTATCCATTCATCTGTTGATGAATATTTGGGGTTTTTTCTACATTCTGGCTATTACCAATGCAAGCTTTTGTACAGACATTTGTTTTCCTTTCTCCTGGCTATATACCCATAAGTGAAATCACTGGGTCATCTGGTAATTCGGCTTAGTCTTTAAAGGAACGGCCAGACTTTTTGGAAGAGGCCACATCGTTTTACAATCCCACCAGCAATAAATGGGGTTTGATGTCCCCACATCTTTTTGAACCCTTATTATAGGTCTCTTCCACTACAGCGTCCTTGTGGGTGTAGAGTGGAATCCCATCGTGGTGTGAATTTCCTTCCCCTAATGGCTCCCAAGCAACTTTTCACGTGCATCTGGGCCATTTGTATGCCTCCTTTGGAGGAATGTCTATATGGATCCTTTGTCCATTTTTAAATTGGGTTATTTGTCTTTTTATTACCTTTGAGACCCTTGAAATCTCCAGTTCTTCTACCCAACACAACACACATACACCAAAAAAACCTCTCAAGTTAAGAAACATTGGACTCTAGAACTAGGCTTTGCGGCCCACCCAGGACAGAATCAACAGGTAACCTTGGAGAGGAAGAGGGACAAGATCACCAGTGCTTATTTCCCTCCTGGCTCACAACTGACACTGGACTTAGCCCATTTTAATAATTAATTTTAATGTCCAAGGGGCTTTGGGACACTGCAAGGAACCGGCACTAAATTGTTATTTGTTTTTAAGCAGGTAGTGATTATGCAAATATTCACATTCTGCTTAGATAACTATTATATCATAAAGTGAGTTTTACAGATTAGAGTTCCCCAAACATTTTAATAGTGATAAAAACTTAAGCAATTAAGCTCTTCGAAATGAAAGCTTGATGAAAATGAGAGTCAAATTATGAGATCCTTTTAAATGCTTTCACCATCTTAAAAATGTGAGACCCATGAATACAATGATTACCAAATTTTCGGTAGGAACCCTAAAATACCTTTTTGCAAAAATGCCAATGTCATGGATCTAAACTTGTTTCTTCATTGTCTTTGCTCTTACTTTTATTCCCTATTTTTCCTATTGCTTCCCTGGGGTGCTGGAGGCCTTCCGTCTGCCTTCCCGGATCCTCTCTCCCTTCCTCTGGTCAGCTCCTTGGTCTGGGGGCTCTGGGAGACTCATTGTATAAAATGCATCACCAGAGGCCTTTACTCCAGTCTTTGCTTGGGTTTTTTTTATTTATTTATTTATTTATTTATTTATTTATTTATTTATTTATTTTTAAATGATTTTTTATTATATTATGTTAGTCACCATACAGTACATCCCCGGTTTCCGATGTAAGGCTCGATGATTCATTAGTTGTGTATAACACCCAGTGCACCATGCAATACGTGCCCTCCTTACTACCCATCACCGGTCTATCCCATTCCCCCACCCCCCTCCCCTCTGAAGTCCTCAGTTTGTTTCTCATAGTCCATAGTCTCTCATGTTTCATTCCCCCTTCTGAATACCCCCCCTTTCTTTATCCCCTTCTTCCCCTACCGATCATCCTAGTTCTTATGTTCCATAGATGAGAGAAATCATATGATAGTTGTCTTTCTCTGCTTGACTTATTTCACTTAGCATTATCTCCTCCAGTGCCGTCCATGTTGTAGCAAATATTGAGAACTCGTTCTTTCTGATATTTGCTTGGGTTTTTATCAGTGGGAGACATCAGCTCGAGATCTGACGGTGGGGGAACCAGTGAGGTGGGCTCCTTTCCAGAGGAGTCTCCAGGAGTTGGTTGTGTCTGTTAACAGAAAGTCATACACTCTGTCCCTGACCCCAGCTCCCTGTGGGGTAAGGGTTCCTCCCTTTCTCCTCCAGGCCTGGACCTGAGAAGCTCCCCATGCTAGCCTCTTGCTACTGTATTCTTCTTTGTTGGTTCCCTTAACCCTGCCCACCCCTCTATAAATAGTACCTTCACTCCACCCTCCTCAATCACTCCACTGGAGTGCGCCATCTCTTTCCTGTTAGGTCTGTGACTTAGAGACTGGATTACAATTTTATTTTCTTGACTTGGAGAGTCAGGGTGACCTTTGCTGACCAGTTAGGTGACCAATACAGATTAAGAATTGAAGGCTCAGAACCAGGGACAGAAGACTTGGATCTGCCCTCCAGAGGATTCTGTCCAAGTAAAATAGGCTCTTTATCTTTTTTGGATAGCTTTTGTCCATTACATGAGGCCCTGCCCAGGTGATTGGCTATAACCAATCAGTTTTGCTTTGATTTTTTTATGTCCTTCATCTTATAATTCTTTGAAAAATAATGCGATTTGAATGTCTTATCTTAAAAGTAGAGCCCGAGTGTTTGTGATGCAACTGACATAAGACATTTTACAATGGCTTTTTCCCCCAGAGACTTAGTGCAATCTGTCACGTGGCATATTTACATATGCTCATTGTCTACCGTCTGAGTCATAGTTCTCTGAAGAAACAGAACCAATCAGATTTGTTGTAAGAATTATCTCATGTGATTGTGGAGGCTGGGAAGTCCCATGATCTGCTCTCTGTAAGCTGGAGGCCCAGGAGAGCTGGGGTGGTGTAGGTTTCAGACCAAGTACAGAGGAAGACCAATGTTGCCACTCGCAATAAATTCTCTCTTTTGTTCTATTCAGGCCTCCAGCAGATGAGATGAGTGCCTCCCAACCCCCACATTGGGGAGGGAGATCTGCTTTACTCAATCTATAGAATCGAATGTTAATCTCTTCCAGAAACATCCTCACAGACATACCCAGAATAATGTTTAGCTAAATATCTGAGGACTCCCTGTCCCAGTGAAATTGACACATAAAATTAACCACTACATGTCTCTCCCTTCACTGAAATATAAGCCCCGTGAGGGCAGGGACTCCATCAGGTTCATTCTCTATTGTATTCCTGGAATCTAGAACCACATCTCACACCAAGTAGTTGCTTAGTAAACAGTTGCTGAGTAAAGGAATGAGACTAGCCCATGTCTCGTTGGGTGGGAAACTTGAGGCCTGGGATGGTGCATGGTCAGTGGGTTCATGGCTGAGCGGGGACTCAATCCCAGGACCCTGTATCAGTTATCTATTGCTGCATAACAAATGACCCCACACCCAATAGCTGAAAACAACATTTATTATCTCATAGTTTCTGTAGATCAGGAATTCAGGCACAGCTTAGCTGACTTCTCTGTTCAAGGTCTCCCAGGGTGTCAGCCACGGCTACAGTCCCCTGGGGAAGAATCCACTTTTTAAGCTCACGGGGGTGTTGGAAGAATTCTGTTTCTTTAGGGTTGTTGGACTGAGGACCTCAAGTCTTTGCTGACTGTTGGCTGGAGGCACCTGCAAGTCCTTGCCACCTGGGCCTTTCTCCCATGGCAGCTTGCTTCTTCAATGTGTGTAAGCCAAGAAGGCAATGAAGAGAGTCTACTAGTAAAATGGAAATTACCGTCATCCAGAACTTAAATATGGAAGTGGCATCCCATCCGCTTTCTCACATTCTATTGAGTGACAGGTACCATTCATACTCAAGAGCAGGGTTTACTCAAAGGTGTGACTACCAGGAGGTGGGGATCATGGGTGGGTCTTCTTAGTCTGCCCATCACAGGGGGGTATGAGCACAGACTCTGAAGCCAGCCCATCTAGGTCCCAACCCTGACTTGACTCTGTCACTTCTTCCCTGTGTGATCTTGGGTAAGTTACTTACTCTCTCTGTGCTTCACTTTCAACCTTTGAAAAACGAGGCAAATAATAGTACCTGCTTCCTAGGATTGTTGTGGGAATTAAAGTGGGAAAATGCATAGAACGGGGCCTGCACACAGCGATTGCTAAAGAGGGATCGGCTGTTCTCCTGCTCCATTGGGGCAGGTGTGCAGTGCGGCCCCCAAAGGAAGGGGAGTCACAGCTACCCTGTGTTTCCTGTTTTTGTAGGATTGCTCAACCCAGCCTCGAGTCTGTCCTTGCCGTGATTTTTCATGCTCAGAGCCTTTACTCCCATTGGTAAGTCTTCTGGGTATATTTTTAGTCATAAACCAAGGACAATTAATCTGGGCTCAGAAAGTGCTAGCCCACTAGTACGTGACTGTTTCATGAAGAGCTCTGGTGGCGGTGGCCACAGAGGCATTGCTGGGGGTCTGCGTGGTCCAGACAAGGAGCCGTGAGGCAGCGGCCAGGAGACAGACGTGAACCTGACTCAGGAAGAAAATCCCATGGAGTCCCCATCGCTTGAGATTTTCTTCTTCTTCTTTTTCTTTTCTTTTCTTTTTCAGGGAAATGGCTTGACTTGAGCATTGTCTGAACTCGAGAGTCCAGGTTACAAGACAGCTCGCAGAAGTCTCTTGCAGAGGCGAGGGTGACATCAGATTCCGTACAGTGAACGGTCCTGCTCTCCCTCCTTCCCATTTTAAGCACTCCGGGGAGGTTATATCTGGTCGGGATAAAACAATGGAGGCTTGGGGGTGCTTGCGGTGCTCAGTCAATTCAGCGTCTGCCTCCAGCTCAGGTCATGATCCCAGGATCCTAAGATCAAGCCCTGAGGCGGGCTCCCTGCTCAGTTCAGAGTTGGCTTGGGGTTCTCTCTCCCTCTCTCTCTGCCCCTCCCGTTTATTCTCTATCTCTCTCAAATAAATACATAAAATCTTAAAACACACACACACACACACACACACACACACACACACACACACACAAAGCGACGGAGCCTTTCACGGCAGTGTCAGCGCCCAACGTGGGGCTTGAGCTTGAGACACAAGCTCTACTGACTCAGTCAGATGGACATGCCCTGTCTCTTCCGAGTTTCTGATGGTGGCGTGCAATTCTTGGCATTCCGTGGCTCCTAGACGTGTTGCTCTGATCTCTGCTTCCAGAACCCCATGGCCTTCTCCCTGTGTGTGTGTGTATACCTCTTCTTACAAGGACACCAGGCAGTGTACTAGGGTCTACCCCCACCTATTATGACCTCATCTTTAATTAATTAATTGCATCTGCCACGACACTATTTTCAAATAAGGCCACATTCTGAGGTTTTGGGTGGATGTGAATTTTAGAGGGACTTTATTCAACCCAGTGCAACAGTCCATCATTTGTATATATTCATCTTAACTAGTTGCAAATTATTTCTCATCACAGCTCTGAGGTCCTCTGAAATCTAGAGCCATGGACAATGTATTGCATTCTAATTCTAGGATTTATTATTTTTCTCCCCAATTATTATCATTATTTTTTAATTAAAGTGTAGTTGACATAGCATATTCTATTAGTTTCAGGTGTTCAACAATTCTACACATTACTCCATGCTCGCCATGATGGCATAGTTACCATCTGTCAACATCCAATGTTGTTACAATGTTATTGACTCTATTCCTGGTGCTGCACTTTTCATCCCCGTGACTTACTTATTTTATAACTGGAAGCTTGTACCGCCTAATCCCCTTCTCCCGTTTTGCCCATCTGCCCCATCCCCTTCCCTCTGGCAACCGCCAGTGTGTTCTCTGTATCTATGCTTCTGTTTCATTTTTTGTTTGTTCATTTGTTTTGCTTTTAGGATTCCACATATAAGTGAAATCGTATTGTATTTGTCTTTCTCTATTTGACTTATTTCACTTAGCAGTATATCTTCTAGGTCCATCCATGTTGTCCCAAATGGCAAGATCTTATTCTTTTTTATAGCTGAGTAATATTCCAGTGTGTGTGTGTGTGTGTATCTCACAACTTCTTTATCTATTCATCTGTTGATGGACACTTAGGTTGCTTCTATAACTGGGTTATTGTAAATAGTCTTGCAATAAGCATGGAGGTGTGTATATCTTTGAGAATTAGGGTTTTCATTTTCTTTGGGTGAATACCCAGTAGTGGAATTACTGGATCATATGGTGGTTCTATTTTTAATTTTTTGAGGAACCTCCTCATTGTTTTCCACAGCGGTTGCACCCATTTACTTTCCTATTAACAGTGCATAAGGGTTTCCTTTTCTCCATATTCTCACCAACACTTGTTATCTCTTACCTTTTGGCTAGCAGCCATTCTGACAGGTGTGAGGTGGTGTCTCATTGTGGTTTTGATTTGCTTCTCCGTGATGATGAGTGAGGCTGAGCGTCTTTTCATGTGTCTGTTGGCCATTTGTTTGTCTTCTTTGGAAAAAAGCCTATTCAGGTCCTCTGCCCAATCTTAATTGGATTATTTGTTTTACCGATGTTGAGTTGTGTAAATTATTTATATATTTTGGATATTAACTGTCTAGGATTTATTCTTGAGTAGGACAAAACTATGTGATAAAAGTGAGCTTGTCTTGAGTAAACAACCAATCACAGTGAGTCTTGAGATGTACCATCTGTAATTCTGCCTCCTCTGAGCATTTAAAATAGCTTTAAACCATTTTATTTATTTACTTATTTATTTGTTTATTTATTTATTTATTTATTTATTTATTTATTTATATAGAGCATGAGTAGGGAGGAAGGGGCAAAGGGAGAGGGAGAAAAAATCTGAAGCAGGCTCCACACCCAGCATGGAGCCCAATGCAGGGCTCGACCTCACGACCCTGAGATCATGACCTGAGCCGAAATCAAGAGTCCAATGCTTAACTGACTGAGCCCCCCAGGCGCCCTTAAGATAGCTTTATAGACACCCACTAAGTTAGGGTTGGAAGGCTCCTTCGATACCCCTGAATCCAGCTCAGACTGCAATCTAGTTCAGCCCTGACGGATCACCTTCACGCTGGAGGGAGCCCATCACCTCCCCAGGCAGCTTCTTCCCTCTTTGACCAAAGAGGTGGATGGAAAGGTCTTCCTTGCAGGAGCTGAGTTCTGCTCCCTCAAGCCCAGCTGCACTGTTCTGCCTTTTCATCAGTCCTCCACAGGACAGTCAAGGAAAGGTCGGCCTCTATCATGTCTTGACTTCCTTTAAAAACATCCCTATCCTGCCACCCTTTCCAGTGTGTGGCAGGGTTTCATGGCAGTATCAGGACCAAAATGTCATTTTCTATATATGATCTGACATAGTCCCTGGACCCTTAGTGTTTCCTCTTCCTTTTTTTCTTTTCTTTCAAAGTTTTATTTGGAAGTAATTTAAAGCCAAGAAACAAGTTGTCAGAATCATGCAAAGAACTCCTTTATGTTTTTAACCCAGGAGCTCCAGTTGGCACTAGGTGTTTCTCTAGAAAACAGGATGGGCCAATGTCAAGCCCTTGGAGGGCTCAGCAGGTGGTCCTCATGGCCTGCCTGGGGTGGGGGGTAGATTCGGAGAATGCAGGCAGGGCTACCGAGCTTTCTAGGAGACAGGTTGCACACCATCGCGACAGGCTGAGTTTGACTTCACACACACTCTCCCGCTCATTTTCAATTCCTGCTTTCTTCTCTGTGGCACTCAGCCACGAGAAACCTCAGTTCAATGAATAACCCCTGGTGAGGCTATCTCATTCGTGTTAGTCCACCACCGCTTGTCAAAGTTTTGCTGAATGTTTCATTTAACACACGCTCACTGCTCCTCCCAGCTTTACCTTATCTACGGATTTGAAAGGAATGGCTTCCAGAACTTAATTGTGTTAATTCCTTATGCTGTGTGAAGTCATTAATTATTTGCTTTCTTGGACACAATTTCTTCTTTTAAAAAAATTTTATTTATTTGAGAGAGAGAGCAAGAGAGCAAGTGGGGTAGAGGGAGAGGAGAAGCAGACTCCCCAGTGGAGCCTGCTGGGGGCTCGATCCCACAACACTGAGGTCATGACCTGAACTGAAATCATGAGTCGGGAGCTTAACTGACTGAGCCACCCAGGTGCCCGGGCCACAGCTCCTTCTGATTATATTATTCCCTAGGCTATATTTCCTCTTTTTTTTTCCACACGGCTAACACTAAATCATTGTTACGTTCCTTGACTGGCATCTGTATTTATGGGTCTTCTTCCAAACAAGGATCTTATCATCAAATGTTGAAAAACAATCTGTACTATATTCCCCCCTGGGAAAATGCACTGCACATGTTCGCATGTCATATGCTCTGAAAAGTCCTGCAATAATAACATGTGGTCAAATGAATTTGGTTTAACCGAGTGCTTCCCCAGTTCCTCGATAATCAATCCCCTTGTTATGGTCACCCTTTTGAGGAACCCTAGTGTTATGGGCAACACCGCAAAGGAGAAGCTGGTTGGTAAGATTTCACTAATTTGCTGTACAAGTCAACCCCACCTGTAGAAAGAAATGAGGCCACGTTGATAGTGTTCAAAACCACCCATTCAATACTTAATTCTAGATACCAAATTTTTTTTCAGGTGAATCAGACTTAATCTTCATTGCTTTTTTCCCTCTTTCTGGAAAAATGATAATTCTTTGTCCAGGTCTCCTCTGTTGGCATCTTCTCATTCACTGTGATCTCCTCAGTCTCACTGACCAAGAGGTGGGTCACAGTGCAAATTCTGTTAGCCTGGGAGGCGGTGTGCAAGTCCGGACCCTGGAGGGGTCTCTGGGTAACTCTTCCTGGTAACTCACATTTCTCGGTCAGTGCCGTGTATACAGTAGGCTCTTACCACACGGCCTTCCTTCCAGGCCTGTGCAAGACTTTCAGAGACGGAAGCTTGCCAAGCATTCCCGACAACATTTCTAAACACCAGTAAGTTGTGTGGATGCATCCAGGCCACGCGTTATTTTTCCCGACCGTCTGCAGTCATTTGTTCCAGCTGCCACAGCCCAGGCCCACAGACTGGGCCACTCCTACAGCAGACACTTACTTCTGGCAATTCTGGAGGTTGGAGGTCTGGCGATCAAGGTGTCAGCAGAGTGGCTTCTCCCAAGGCTTCTCTCCTTGGCTAACAGATGACCATCTTCTCTCTCTGTCTTCACGTGGCCTTTTCTTTGTATGCGGACATCGAGGACATATTCTACAAGGACACCAGGCATATCCGCTTGGGGCCCACCCCTATGACCTCATTTTAACTCGGTCACCTTTTAAATGCCCCATTTCCAAATATAGTCACATTCTGGGGTACTAGAGGTTAGAGCTTCAACATAAAAATTTTGGGGTAGACACAATTCAACTTATAGCATTCTCTCTGTTCCCCTCCCCCCATTTTTTCCTCTCTCGAATCATTTGTACTTGAATCAGAATTCTGTATCTTAGGAGTCCCTACCCTACTTGAATCACTAGAATCCCTGATCTTGAAATCATCCCTCTTTCTCTGAACAGCCGTCTGCTTTCCTGAAGCCTTGAGTACGTGCCCAGTTGTCCTGTGTCCATCTTTTCCTGCTGTGAACTGCAACATAACATGTGACGTGGGGTGAGTCCTGGACTGCTCTGTGCCTCAGCTGCCTCATCTGCAAATATAGGGAGTAAATTGGTGCCACAGCACACAGGGGTGGGGGGCGTAGGGGTGTAGGGCTGTGGGAGGACTGAGAACAGTGCCAGGCACGAAAGTGAGCCCTTAACATATGTTAGAGATTCTTGTAATTCTTATATTATTATTTTTATCATTAACGGGCACTGTCATCATTATGTTCTACTAAAAATCCATGGAACAGATTATGGAACAGATTATGAGACTAAACCTGACCCAAAAGAACGCATTTCAATGATCTTGTGACTATCGATTGTCGCCACCTAACTCATAAATGCAAAGTTGTTCGTTTTCACTTCAGTAAGAAAATACCTTATAAAATGACAGATATCAGATATTATCTTACGCACTTCCCACATTTAGTCAGTAATTATCTTCAAGACAGGCATCCTTTTCACCACCTTCCATGGCACAGATTAGAAAACTAGAGTGGAGAGATGTTAAGCATTTTGCTAAGGTCGCTCAGCTAGTAATGACAGAGTCCGAGTTGGAACACAGGCCAGACTGCTTCTAGAGCAGAGGTCGCTTCCCCGTATGTATGAGCTTCCCATGGTTGCTTTAACAAACAAGGACACCTCATTTAGAATGAAGTCGGGAGGCCAGCAGAGGGCGCCCCCACGGCCAGGCCAGCGCCTGTCCTCCATTGCAGACCCAGCAGGAAGAGAGGTACCTTGCAAATTGACTGCTTACTCTCTCAGCAGGAGGGAGGAGGTTTTCTCCACCCACCAGCAACAGCCCAGCCAATGAAAGACAGTCACAGCTCAGCCAATGAAAAGCCACTATACTTCCAGCTCCCAGTTTACTCCAATGGGCTTTTTGTTTATAACAGCCCCTCCCAACTCCCTCCTTTCTCTATAAAAGAGGGGCCTCTGGTTTGTTTTCCAGACTTATCTATGATTTTGTGGTAGTTTGTGTGTATGTGTTTGCAATTCTCTGCTATCCCAAATAAACCCATCTTTTGCTGGTAAAATAACGGGAAGTTTTATTTTTAAGGTTAACACAAAGTACTACAGACTATATGGCTTAAAACAATAGAGTATTATTGCGTCACAGTCCTGGAGGTCAAAATTCCAAAATGAGTACCACAGCCAAAATCAAGGTGTCAGCAAGGCTGCAGTCCCTCCAGAGGTTCTAGGAGAGAGTGTGTTCCTTCCAGCTTCTTGGTGGTTCCAGACATTCCTTGACTTACGGCCACATCACTCCGATCTCTGCCTCTGTGGTCACATGGCCTTCTCCTTTTCTGTCTATATAACTCCCTCTGCATCTCTTATAAGGACGCTTGTAAGGGCATTTAGGACCCAGTACAATAATGCAGGGTAATGTGTGTACCTCAAGACCCTAAACTTAATCCCATCTGCAAAGACCTTTTTTTCCCCAAATAAAGCCACAGTCACAGGTTCCAGGGATTAGGACCTGGATATCTTTCTGGGGGTGGGGGGTGGGGGAGCATTTTTTTTAGCTTATCACATTATTCCCATCCTACTGCCTGATTAATTCCATGATGTAATTAATACATGATGCTTTTGTGGACCAAGGGGAGAAACATAGCCTCCATGATGGCCCAGTCATGGAAAGGCTGAAAGGTGCAGAAATCAGAGACTGTAGGAAAGCCAGTTGTAAATGTTTTAGAATAAATTAAGGCTGCCATTGAGGCGTGGTCAGGAAGAGGTCCTAAGAATTGAAATTCTGACCATATAGTAACATGTAAAGATGAAAGAGGAGTGTCAAAAATAAATGTTTACCCATTAAGGTTTTTTGAGCCCAGACTCAAAGAGGATCCATTCTAAAGATTCTAAGTGGGCACACAGCCAAAGGCAATTGTTTTAGAGTGGTTAGAACCTTCTAACAAGAATGTTAATGGAGACCACAGCACCAGAAGGAGCCAAGAGTATTCTGTGAGCTCTTGAGAAGCAAGAAGAACAAAGAGGGGCAGGCCCATTGTTCTGGGTAGAAGGTGTATTGTAAGTGGAGACCCAACAGGAAGCAGAACTATTCACCTGCTATTTCTGCTTCTGGCTCGCCATCACAGAGACTATCAGACAGGAAAGGACAGATGGGACTACGTGCTTCCAGGCAAGTCAAAGCCAGAGATGGGTGTAGCAAAGGGGCTATTATGGAATGAGCCCCCCTCTGAGGCTAGAAGACTTTGCAGACCTGCCTGCAGAGCGAGCCCCTGTGATTCATCTGAGAAATGTGGGGGTGAGGGGGCTCCTGGAGAAGGGCCGGGGGGGGGGGGGAGGACAAAGGAAACCCAGGAAACTGCAGATTGGGATCCTCACATCACTAAAGTCTCTGGTGTGATGCATAATGCAGAGAATCCATTAACCATGGCCCAGAGAATAATTTTGAGTTTAGGAGACTTCCTGGAGATGGAGACTTTGAGTTGAGAAAGCACTCAGCAGATTTATCCAATTCTGATATATTGAGCCAGGTCACCAGATGGCCACCCTTGTCTTTCAGTGTTTATCCTCTGCCCTTTCCGAGGAGAATCAAGGGTGTATATGTCTTGAATCCGCTGACTTTAATTCTGGGGAAATCCCTTTTGCTCTTTCCCCCTCCCTTGTTTCTAGAAGCCCACCTGGATGCAGATCCCCTTGCGTACCCCTCCACCCAACATTTTTCCCCTAAATGAGGCCAATGGAGACACAGAGCCCATGAAAGGGAAATCCTGACAGCTCTGGACCAGCCAAAGGGCTGGCAATAGAACTTCTAAGAGGGAAAAGAATAGTTAAGGAAGTGGTAACAAGGTGTTAGCTTGGAAAGTGGGAGCAAATAAAAGTAAAGCTTTGCCAAGAATGTTTCTCTATCTCATAGTGCCATCAGGGTCATTCATGGACTGAGGAAAATGGGCCTCAAGGAATAGAGAACTTGAAATTGGCAGGAGTCCCGTCAGACATCTGTTAGCACCTGCTAAAAAGAAAACCACAGGCCCAGATGGTGTCACTTTGACTGAGTTCCCAAATTGGGGCTTAATACCCCATCTAATTGTGGTTTCAACCTTCCCCAGAAATGTAGTCTTAACTGGTCAGGAATTTTTCTATTGGGACCAAAGAGTCTGCCACAAGGGCCCTCTCCATCCCCCAAAAGGGAGATGAGGTCATCTGCATGGTAAGCCCCCTTGCTTCTCCCCCAGAGGGAAACCCTTGCCTGGAACAATCCTGCTTGTCTGCTAATAACTTTTTTGCTCCCACTCTCCTTCTGCATAAACTTTCCATTTTGTGCAACTCCTCTTGCTCGATGGGAAGCTGCCCGTTTCGTGAATCATTGAATAAAGCCAATTCAATCTTTGAAATTTACTCAGTTGAATTTTTGTTATTTAACACAGCTTTGTGGTTCCAAGTGCTGGGGAGACAAGGGTGAGACCAGAATATGGTCCTGCTGCTCTAATAATTAACAGAGGGAACAGACACTGTGGAAACGTTACCAAACTAACGTGAGTTGGCTCTTCCTGGTGAGTCACAGGTAGAAATTAACCAGGTGGAGTCGTCACACAAAGGACACTTAATCTTCAGCAAATGAGATCACGGAGAATAACATCCAAAACTGTGACTCCCTGAGTAAGGGTGAGTGGGTTTCTTTTTGGGGGGTTAGGATGAATATGCAGAAAGGGGAGTTTTGTCATCTTATGTAAAAGTAAGCATAAAGTCGCACAGGTGTGCTTAGAAAACATGTCTAGATACACATCCTATATTATGTGAATGAAGCTTGTGCTCCTTTTTGGGTGGGGATTCTAACATTATAATGAGGTAGAGGAAACTGAGACCCTCCCTGGTCCATCTGTGCAGGTGTGAGTCAGCGGTTGAGAAACTACCTTCCAAAACAGTCTGACAGTTCATCAAACAGCTAAACAGAAGATTATCTTACGACCCAGCAGTTCTGCTCCTAGGTGTCCACGCAAGAGAACTGAAAACACGTGTCCACACAAACACCTGTACACAAATGGTCACAGTGGCTTTACTCACGGGGGTCAAAAAGTGGAAGTGACCCCAATGTCCACCAGCAGGTGGATGGATAAGCACCGTGTGGTCTATCCATACAATGGAATAATGACCAAGCAATAAACAGCAACAAAGACAAATGAAGTGTGGCTACACACTGTGTGGCCTGGATGAGTTTCGGGAACATTCTGTAAAGTGAAAGAAGCCAGTCACGGGGCACCTGGGTGGCTCAGTCTGTTGAGCGTCTGACTTTGGCTCAGGTCATGATCTCAGGGTCTTGGGATGGAGCCCGATGTGAAGGCTCTGCACTCAGCATAGAGTTCGCTTGTCCCTCTCCCTCTGCGCCTCACCCCGCTCGTGCTCTCTCTGTCTCTGTCGCAAATACATAAATAAAATCTTAAAAAGAAAGAAAGAAAGAAGCCAGTCACGAAGGATCACATACTGTATGGATTCTACTTATATGAAATGTCAGAATAGGCAAAATCCACTGACACCCAAAGTGGATTAGTGATTCTCAAGGGCTGAGAGGGGAGGGAGGAATGGGAGGGACTGCTAATGGGTAAGAAACCTCTTTCTGGGGAGCTGAAAATGTTCTGTAAGTGAATAGTGGTGACAGCTGCCCGACTTTGTGAATACGCTGAAAACGTTTGCATCGTCCGCTTCAAATGGGTGCATTGTGTGGTATCTGAATTACGTTTCAGGAAAGCTGTTATTATTATTAGTTTTTAAAGTACTGAAATTGCAGTTTACGCAGGATGCTGGGCGGGACCGAAGAGGGCCACCAACTCCCTTGAGCGTTCACGGAGCACTTCCTGTGTTTTTTGCACTGATATTAGTATTGCGGCTTCCTGAAGGCCCTCCTGGGTTGCGATCAGCCACAAAAGGGTCCTCCAGCTGCAAATTGCAACCAGGCAAATATGAGCATCCCCTGGTTTTATTTGGCAAATGCAATCTGTTGTCATTTTTTTAAGACTGCATTTTCTAGCCATGAGTTCTGCACGGAATTTCTGGAAGGCTGGAAAAAGAAAGGGAAAACGGTGATTTTTGTTTGTTTTCTTCCATGGTTATTTGATCCACGCTTATAGCTCTGCATTTGTTTCTTCCTCGCTTTTTGGTGAGAATGAGAGTCTGCGAGATTAGATGTGATTTCCCATGGCGGAAGCGGCAAACAAACGTCTAGTGATGGGGGTAGTCTCAGGAGTCCATCTTGGCAGGAACTGGCAGAGCCAGTCTTTGAGGAAAAAACAAACCTGGGGGCACAGAAACCCCTTAATTCTCACATCTGCCTCTCAGGATGATCAGGGCATTCAACGAGGACTGAGAATGTTTGACCCAACCCTGGATCTAGAAGTTCCTTGACACCGGGCTTCTCCAAACGCCAGCGAGCTGAATTTTTAAAAGCTCATTCTTGAAAACACTCCATGATTGGTCCTCGGGCTCCAAGACGGCTTTTTTTTTTTTTTAAAGATTTTATTTATTTATTTGATGGAGAGAGAGACAGCCAGTGAGACAGGGAACACAAGCAGGGGGAGTGGGAGAGGAAGAAGCAGGCTCCCAGCGGAGGAGCCTGACGTGGGGCTCGATCCCAGGACGCTGGGATCACACCCTGAGCCGAAGGCAGACGCTTAACGACTGCGCCACCCAGGCGCCCTTCCAAGATGGCTTTTAACACAAAAACAGGTTTTGCCATTGAGGGGGTGATTCCCAATGGGCTCTTCCACTGCCGGCTAGATTAGAGGCCACCTTTTAGCGACGAGAAGCCAAAACATTAAGAATGGGGAATGGATGGAGATGTTGTAACATTCTGAGTGACTTCTGATATGCAGCTGGATCTCAAAAGCAGCTTCAACTCAATTTAGAAGTAGTCAGGGTAACCTTACCGAATAGAAACCCCCCCTTTCCTTTTTAACCTGGACATTTTTCACTGGATTTGTTGTTCTCCTTCATGTGTTTTATGGTGTTTTGTGAACTTATTGAACCCAAGCAGAATCTGCTCTGTTTGATCTGCATATGTTTATGACTCTTGACTTCATCTGCATGTGTCATTGTCACATATTCAAGAAAGCTTCCGTTTACCATTTTTTATTAGCCATTGATTCAATAGGCATTTCTTAGTACTAGGCTCTGTGACAGGTGCCGGCCCAGGGAAAGGGGTAGCAGTGCCCAGAACTGCTTCCCAGATGACTGGTGGTGAGGCCGTCAGAACCCTGAAGCAGTGCTGGGGAGAGGGAAGGTGTTGGCCATGACAATATTTCCCGGAGATGCTCACAACCCCGGATGACCTCTGACCTTCCTAGAAAAGCACAGGGTGGTGGGTGGACTGTGTTAGCTGGGTATTAAAATCAAGAGTGCTCCCTCTGAAGGCTAGAGAGCAGGAAGACAGAGGGAGTGCACTTAGTAGGTACTCACAAGCTATTGTTAAGTAACAAAAACTCAACCGAGTAAACTTGAAGATCTCACTGGCTTTATTCAATGATTCGTGAGCATTACAGCGTTGCAGCATTGCATCTACAAGTAGAAGGGTGCTCTGAGGAATTGCACCAAACGGAAGGATTTTATGGAGTGAGGGTGGGGCAAGACAATTATTAGCAGGAACAAAGGACTGTTCCAGGCAAGGCTTTCCCGTCGGGGAAAGAGTAAGGGGTCTTATCAAGCAGATGACCTTATCTTCCTTTGGGGGATAGAGGGGGCCCCTGTGGCAGACTCCTTGGCACTGATGGAAAAACTCCTGACTGACCGGTTAAGACTACATTTCTGGGGGCAGTTGACACTGCAGTTAGATTATGTATCAAGCCCCAGTTTGGGGATTGGCCTCAGAGGCGCCATTTTGGGCCTGTGGTTTTCTTTTGAACAGTAGCTCTCTAAGAGAGCATCGGTTCTCCATTTTGGTTGCACACTGGAACAAGCTGGGGGAGGTTTACAAAAGAGTGATGCCCGAATCCCTCCCCCAGAGAGCCGGAATTAATTGGTCAGGGCAAGGCTGGGGCATGGGCATTTCTAATGCTCCCCAGGTGGCTGCAATGGGCAGCCACAGATGTGAGAGGGGAAATAGAATGCCTTGGAGGCTAAGGGCAGCAGGGCAGGAGCCCCAGGAGGACGTGTAGTGAGTTCCTCTCCCATAAGCCTGGACTCCCATAAAGAGCTGGCAAGGGGAAGGACGGGGAGGAGGGGAAGTTGGCTCAGCTGGCTGCCCTCGGTGTGTGTGGGGGGCTTTCTTGTTTTTGCCACAATGTCTTAGTGGTGGCCCACAAGATGATCTGCTGAATCCCGTCTGGTCTCAGAAGTCTTGGACATTTTCCACAGAAGTGGGGTTCTTCCCTCCTTCAGAGCTGCAAAGTTCGCAGCCTCACCAGCCCGTTGCCCACATCCTCTTCAATATGGCTGCGCTCCAGGCATTCAACAAGGCAGCAGAACGCACCCTGACTATGTCTCATCACAGATCCGGGACGAGCTCCTTTTGTTACACGGTTTCAGAGGTTCCTGCTGAAGGTTCAACGCAAAGAGTAAGTGAGACAATAAATGACAAAGCCTGGCACACAGCACAGCGTTAATACATGATCATGTTGTCAATATTATAACAAATTAAAAGAAAGAGGGCGCCTGGGCGGCTTGGTTGGTGAAGCATCTGCCTTCAGCTCAGGTCATGATCCCAGGGTCCTGGGATTGAGCCCTGAGTCAGGCTCCCATCTCAGCAGGGAGTCTGCTTCTCCCTCTCCCTTTGCCCCTCCCCACCACTCATGCTCTCTCTCTCCCTCTCAAATAAATAAATAAAATCTTAAAAAAAAAAAAGAAGTTTCAAGTACATTTGAAAGGAAGACACCTCAAATGGTTCCATCATGTAGAAAAAGGGACTTGGACAATTCTGGGGAGAAAAGCCTCTGGGTGCCGACGCAGACAAAGTGAGACTGCAAATAAGAAGGAATCAACTGGACGGTTAGCTAGGACGAGGGTTGCTTGCCCCATGTCCTGGGCAGCATCCTCGTGGTGTAGTGTGGTTGCCATCAGCCCTCCTGTTTCTGTGGCTCTGCAGGACAGCCCCGAAGGCTCTGTGGGGACACAGGCTGAGCCTGTCCTGCTCACCACCCATGCGGACACTCCGCGTACCAGCGTGCGGTGTTCTCGATTTCTCCCCTGTTTGGGGGCCACCTCTCAGCCCAGGCAGCATCCCCTCCAAGAAGTCCCCCAACAGCATCCTCCCTGGCAAGCGGCAGTGGAAATGTTACTTGTTAGACAGGGAGATACCGGGACAGAGCCATCGATAAAATTAAAGCAGCAAAGCAAATGTGAAAATGCACAGATTTTTGTCCTAAGACAAAAACATATTACCAGCTCATTTTGAGAAAATCCTGGGTATTTGGAACACGTATGGAAATCGAAAAGTGCTGAAATGATGACTATTTATGAGCATTTGTGTATTTATTACAATTTTCCCCAACTATTGATTGTGAAAACTTTTTAAAAAGATTTATTTATTTATTTGAGAGAGAGGAGAGAGAGAGAGTGCACACTCACGTGAGCAGGGGAGGGGCAGAGGGAGAGAGAGAGAATCTCAAGCAGACTCCCCGCTGAGCTCAGAGCCCGAAGCAGGGCTGGATACCACCACCCTGAGATCAGGACCTGAGCTCAAGCCAAGAGTTGGACGTTCAACCGACTGAGATATGCAGGACCCCTTATCACGAAAGCTTCTGAAGCTATAGGGGAGTGGAATGTCTAGATTCCCTGCATTTAGAATCATTATCAACACTTTGTCACAGTTACTTCCTCTCTCTCTCCCTCTCTCTCTCCCTACACACACACACACACACACACACACACACACACACACGCATTTTAACATCTCTTGCATTTAGATTCGTCTGACCATCAATACTGAGGAATAGCTTCCATCCTAATATTTCCTTTCTTCCATTCTTCCTTCATCCTTTCTTCCTCTCTCTCTCTGCTGTTTTTTTTTTTTTTTTAAGTAGGCTCCACACTGGGGAGCCCAACGTGGGGCTTGAACTCTCCTCCCTGAGATCAAGACTGGAGCTGAGATCAAGAATCAGACGCTTAATGGACTGAGCCACCCGGGAGCCCCTCTTTCTTTTTTCTTAGCTCAAATACTAAGGGTGCATCTTACAACTGGTGGCATTTTAGAGTCAACCGACAGCAGAACTGGTAACGCGCCCAGCACAGCGTCGGGCTCGGAGTCAGCACCGCACAAGCCGTAGCCATTAATTACTAACTTAACAAGACAGTGAGTTTCTCTGGCTCTCCCTGCGGCTCTAGTTTGATCCATTTTGAAGCTACGCTGTGAAGTGTGTACACGGTTCGAACTGTTTTAACTACCTGATGAACCGAAACTTTTTACAAAGACTCTCTGTGCCTTAACGTCTTCTTTATACGATGTTAATATAAAGAAATCAGCTTTCTTGGTGAGCATTTGCCTGGCATATCCTTTGCCCTCTTTTTAAAAACTTCCCATTTCCTATATCTGTATGTTTTCTGTGGATCATTTAAAAACAGCTAAAACTTTACTATCATTTAAAAAATCCACTCTGACAATTTTATCTTCTACCAGATCCCTCAGTCCATTGACTTGTTGACTTCTTTCTGTTAGATTACTTAATGTTTTCCATTTGTTCTGCCTTTTTTTTTTTTTTAAGGTCTCTTCTCCTTTTTGGTCCGAGTAATCTCTTGACTGAGTCATTTTTCTTATTCTGCTTTTTTCTTTCAGTACAGAGTTTCCCAGCGTCTCCTCTATTGATATTTTGGCCCAAGAATTCTTTGTTGCGTGTTGGCTAGCTTGTGTGTGCTGGATGTTTGCAGTTTCCTAGCGTCCGTTCCCCGGAGGCCAGTAACACCCCTCCGGTTCTGACGACCACAAACGTTTCCATTGTGCCATGTCCTCTGGGGTCAAAACTGTCCCCCTCCCCACCCCGTTGGGAACCACTTCTCTAGGGATGAGGTGACTCTAGAAGTCTTAATGTCCTTAACTGATGCATGTCTCAAATGAATCAGCGTCTTTGTTCTCTGAAACACAGCAGGAATGTGAAGTCGCTTTATCCGAAGGTCTCCCCCTCCATGTTTTAGTTGCTGCCCTGCTCACCCAGAATAGATTATTACTGTTTTATACAGTCAGTATTTGTTTAGATTAACTCGCGTATTTACCAGTTTCTTTCCTCTTTTCTTCTTATGTCTCGTAACTTCCACGTGGGAATGGTATCCTTTGACCTAAAATACACCCTTTAGATCTTTATCTGATCAAGCCCTTTTGATGTCAAACGCTCTCAACTTTTGTTTGTCCGAGTCTTTGCTTTGTCCCTTTTCCTGATTTTGCAGGATATATGGGTCTAAGTTGACCGAGATTTTTGATGCCCTTGGAACGTATTCTATCCACTTCGGGCTTCGGTTCCTGCTGAGAAGTCATCCGTAAATTTAATTGGTCTTCCTTCGAAGGTAATCTACCTTCTCTGTTTTTGATGTCCTGCAGTTTCACTCTGATGTGATTTCTCCTTATTTGTCCAGCTTGGGATTTGTTGGGATTCCTGATTTGGTAGACTGGTGTCTTAAACAGCCGTCTTCTTTGCAAATATTCAAACGGTGCTGTGGCCTCATCCTTTCTCACCTCTCCTCTGAGATTGTGATCAGACACATAATAGATCATCTCACTCTATCCATCATATGTCTTATATATTAACCTCTCATATTTTCTATCCTATGTTTCTCTGTATTGCCTCCTTGATGTTCGCTTCAGATCTACCCTTCCAGTGGTTAATTGTATGTGTCAACTTGGCTGAGCCATAGTGCCTAGGTATTTGATCAGATGTGTCTGAATGTTGCTGTGGAGATATTTTTCAGATGAAATTAACACTTAAATCAGTAGGCTTTGAGTAAAGCAGATTACCCTCCATAATGTGGGTGGGCCTCATCCAATCAGTTGAGGGCCTTAAGTGCAAAAAGATTGAAGTCTTCATGGAAGAGGTAATGCTTCCTCGAGGGCACTTCCGGACTCAACTAAATGTCAGCTCTTCCCTGGATCTCTAGCCTGTCAATCTGCCTTATGTATTTCAGATTTGCCAGGCTCCACAATCCTGTGAGCCGATTCCTTAAAACAAATCTCTCTCTCTACA
Organism: Ursus maritimus; assembly: GCF_017311325.1. Classification (NCBI taxonomy): domain Eukaryota; kingdom Metazoa; phylum Chordata; class Mammalia; order Carnivora; family Ursidae; genus Ursus; species Ursus maritimus. Next base: position 11,652,937 of record NW_024426552.1, read on the forward strand.
TATAAGTACACACATCCTATTGGTTTTCTTTCTCTGAACCCTGACAAATACACTCTCACTCTTGCCCAGTTCTCTTACTCTCTCTTCAGCTGCGTCTGATTTGTGGTTCAACCCATCCTCTGACTTGTACATTTCAGTGCTTATACTTTTCATTTCCACAGGTCTATTTGCACCCCGCCCCCCCAAAGCTATTTGGTGATTTCTCAGTCTGTAGCAGATTGTAATGATTGCTCCCAATGATTCTCTCCCTTCCTTATAAGAAGATTGTACATTCCCAGTTGTTGCTACAGGATTTGCAGTTCCTCCCCTGGGAGGAGTACTTCCCCACTCTACTGACATTGGCCTTGGCCATGTCTTTGACCAAAGGAATGTGGACAGAAACGTCCAAGCAGAAGCTCTAAGAACTATTGTGGGGTTGACATTTCTTTTGCCATTTAGCATGCCCTTCAGCCTAGATCCCAGAATGAAGAAGTCACTGGGATTAGAACAGACTGACGACCTCCCGCCACACACAAAATGAGTGAGACACAAGTACTTGCTCTTAGTCGCTGAGATTTGGGATTTATGCGCTACCACAATAAAGCAGAATGATCCAGCCTCTTGTGCATTCCTGACCTTATCAGTGCCCCTTACACGTATTTAACCCTGCTCAGAGTGCTGTATATTCTGTGCATAGCAGGTTCGGAAGACGTTGTGGGTCTGACATAGTTGCTTGTTGTTTCCGTGGGCTCTTGCTCATGAGGCTTTCCTTTTGGGTTTTGTGATTTCTAACCGCTAACCCTGAAGCTTTTGTTGACCACCCAGACAGTGTGATTTGGGGCTGTACACCTTTCATTTGAGATGATAACTTCTCAGGAAAGATATATTTTGCCCCTTCACTCAAAAAACACAACCACAACCAAAAAGGTTCCCTTGTAGTCCCTGGTAGGGATGTGTGGTAGGCTGAATAATAACCCTCCAAGATGCCAGGTCCTAATCCCTGACACCTGTGGATGTGACTTTATTTGGAAATAGGGCCATTGCAGATGTGCTTAAATTGAGGATCTCAAGATGGCAAACATTTGCTGGATTATCTGGGTTGGGCTTACATGCAACCACAACTGTCCTCATAAGAGAGGCAGAGGGAGACACACCCAGAAGGGGAGAAGGTCATGGAAACACAGAAGCAGAGACTGGAGGGAGGTTCCCCCCCCCACCCAAGGGACGCTGGCATTTGGAAGAAGAAGGAACACATTGTCTCCTAAAAACTCTGAAGACTTTTTCAACACCTTGAATTCAGCCTACTGATACTGAATTTGGAGTTTTGGCCTCTGGAACTGTGAGAGAATATGTTTCTGTTAAGTCACCACATCTGTGGTGCTTTGTTACGGCAGCCCTAGGAAACAAATATGGGGGTGGGATGGGATTCATTTATTCCTAGTCGCCCTTACACTAGGGGATGGCTCTTTGGGATTTCAGATTTAGGGGGAGGGCTCCTTGAGACCCCACCTTGGGTGAGCCCTGGTTCTTGTCTTCTGTCCCCTGAGACCTTGTGAGGGGCCGATACCTACAGGGTTTGTCAATGCCCTCAAGGTGAAAGGAGGCACTTGGTCAGCTTCTGAAGATTTTGGCCTCCAAATATTCCTTCCTTCCTTGTTAGGAAACAACTGAAATGTTTTTTTAAACGTTACATCCAGCACTTCAGTTGATTTCATCAGAGGGTCAGGGAGGTTGTCCAGTCAGCCATGTTGTGGGAAACAGAAGTCAAATAGGCATTCCTTATCACCGAGATTGCGGAAGGATAGACGTGTCCCTTGTTTACTGTGCCGAAAGCATGAGCAGATCGCATCATTAAAGAGGCGGTCAAGAGATAAAAGGAGTGCTTAGGAGGATGGGAAATACCTGGGGTGGGGGGCTTTTCAGCACTAAGCAAATGTCCATCAGCAGTGGGAGTTGGGGCGTGTGGGCAGGGTGAGGGGAGCAGACAACAGTGCATTTCTCAGTGTGCTTAGAGTCCTTGGTTGCTGAGGTCCCTCGGGTTCCCCCTCCCACCACACAAAATACTGGGGGACTTCCCCAGTGGGGTGGGGCAGCGCCTCAGTTGTCAACTCTGGGCTGGGGAGGACCCATGGTTTTCTGTCCCCTTGTCTTCCCATCCCATGTCTCCCATCCTAGGAAGGGGGCTGTTAGCTCCCCAGGCTCCATCTAGCCAATCTTGGGCTTCAACTCCTCCTTAAACCTTTCAGGACCTCCCACCTCTGGAGGGAAGGTCTTTCTTTCTTTCTTTCTTTCTTTCTTTCTTTCTTTCTTTCTTTCTTTCTTTAAGATTTTATTTATTTGGCAGAGAGAGACACAGCGAGAGAGGGAACACAAGCAGGGGGAGCAGCAGAGGGAGAGGGAGAAGCAGGCTTCCCACTGAGCAGGGAGCCCGATGTGGGGCTCGATCCCAGGACCCTGGGATCACAACCTGAGCCGAAGGCAGACGCTTAACTGACTGAGCCACCCAGGGGGCACCTGCTCAGGGTTTTAGATGCAAACATGAGAAACTGATTGGGGCTGACATAAGCAGAAAAGGAGTTTCTTAATATGATGGAGAGGAGCTCACAGATTCTCCGGAAAGGTTGTGGGAAACAGGTTCAGCAGGGACCCAGGCAGGAACAACATCCAAATCAGAGCCCATCTGGTGGGGATGTCACTGGTGCTGGTGTGAGCGCCCCCCCGCCGCTGACCACTTCTCCTAGAACCCCTGCCTCTGAGGCTGCCGCCCCCCTTCTAAGTCAAAGCTGGCCTGGAGTCCGGCTTGTGTGCCTATAACCCAGCAGTGAGGGGGCTGGGAAGTGAGCACCAAGCATTGGGGGCCCCCAGAAAGAGGGAGGGGTTCACATTTGCAAGGTGGGAGATTCCTCAGACATGTGCAGGAGATTCAGATGCGAGGGGGGGCAAAGGAATGCTAAATGTCCACAGCAGGGAGAGGGTGGGCAATGGGGTGTCTCTTTTCTTCTTTCCTGAGCCAGGTGCCTCCCCGAATAGAGCCCTCCTGTAGCTGTGGGTTTAGGGAGGAAGAGCTTAACTGGGGAAGAGAATCCATTTCTGCTCTGTCTCGAGAGGAGCCCCAGACCACAGTCAGATCTCTGGGGGCACTGAGAACTGAAAATATGGTTCTCACGCCCTCACAGTATTACTGAAAATAATTGAAAAATACTGAAATGTAAAATGAACACAAGGAAGGTCAATGATCTTCTTATCGCCCTTCCCCCGCCCCCCCATGATGCTTCATTTTAAAAATGTCAAGTTGTTGGAAGAAATGTTTTTCCCGTTTTTGTGACCTTTGAGGAATCTGCTTAATTGGGCAATCTGACACAGAGGAAGGGACATTGGTTGCTGACCTCAGTACGTGGAGTTAAAGTCACACCCATGAGATTATGCTGCTGGTAAGAATAGCTACCATTTATTGAGTGCCTGCTGTGTGCTGGCACTGGGGACAGCACTTTTTTTTTTTAAGATTTATTTACTTATTTTAGAAAGAGAGAGAGAGGGGTGCCTGGGTGGCTCAGTCGTTAAGCATCTGCCTTTGGCTCAGGGCGTGATCCCAGAGTCCTGGGATCGAGCCCCACATCAGGCTCCTCTGCTGGGAAGCCTGCTTCTTCCTCTCCCACTCCCCATGCTGTGTTCCCTCTCTCACTGGCTGTCTTTTTCTCTGTCAAATAAATAAAAATCTTTAAAAAAAAAAAAAAGAAAGAAAGAAAGAGAGAGCACGCGTGCGCACACACGTGCAGGGGAAGGAGCAGAGGGAGAGGGAAAGAGAAACCTCAGGCAGACTCTGCACTGAGCATGGAGCTCAACACAGGGCTCGATCCCACGACGCTGAGATCACGACCTGAGCCGACTGAGCCCCCCAGGGGCCCCTGGGGGCAGTGCTTTTCATGGGATATGACTAATCCTTAGGTCTTTTAATTCCCACGTACAGATGAGGAAACTGAAGGATCACAGGCTCGTAGGTGCATGAGTGGAATCCAAAGCTTCCTAGATGGACCGCTCCCAGATGCCATTAGACCCTCACCCCTGGCACAGTTCCTGGGTGACAGAGGAAGGGACCGAGGAATACCTGATGAACAGACACCGGAAATGGCAAATGAAAGCCTCATGCAGTAGCTGCCAATTACCCAAACGTAGTACCGTTCACGCACACAGATTATTAAATAGAGAATAAAACTTTATTGAGCACCAGCACTATATAAAACATATACAGGTAGCAAAATAAATCCAGTCCAAGTATCCCTGAGAATCCAGAAAGTTCGCTGACCACTTTTGACTTGAGGCTGGTTTTTGGATCTGTCTATTGGCTGTCTGGTTGGATTTTACAGCATCTCAGTTTTTATTCCTCATTTTAAGTGTTTTTGTTTCTTCTAATTAAAACTTGTTCCTTATATTAGTGAGCAGAAGAGGCTGAAAATTATACTCCCAAGTGATCAACAATATATATATATAAATATATTTAAATCATCGAGGCCTTTATAAAGCAGCACGTGCCCACCGTGGAGTGTGTTTGCCAAGCGAGCCTTTAAAGCCTAGCTCTTTGGTTGTTGAGATGTTGTCCTGGAATCTGAGAGTTCTAGATGTGGGTTTTGCTCAGGTGGTTTCCCCCTCTGATGACCCTCAGAGGTAGGCGAGAGAAGGAGGGGGGTGCTGTACCCCACTGAGTATGCTCCCTCCTCGGGGACCAGCTCGGAGGACCCCTGCCCAGACGGGGCCCTGGGGGTGCAGCCATCACCAGGATTCTGCCGACTGCTTTCGGAGACTTGTGTAATGACGCTCAGTTTGTCAAAGACTTCATTCTCATCAGAGGGCGGGAAGGAGAAGAGCAGAAGCGTACTGTGATGAGGGCGGCCCAAAAACTGTGGGAGAGAGAGAGAGAAAAAAGAAAGTTAAGGATCGAAATGTTCCCATCGCTTTTTCGGGGCTTACACAGATTTTACACAGACCTCCCAGCTGGGGAAGGCTGGTTTAAAGCATGTGACAATCACAGCACCAGAGTTCCTCAAAAAGTTAAAAACAGAATGACCGCACAATGCAGCAATTTCACTTCTGAATATACGCCCGGAAGAACTGAGAAGCAGGGTCTCAAAAGAAATATTTGTACACCCATGGTCACGGCAGTATTGTTCACGACAGCCGGAAGGTCGGAGCAACACAAGTGTCCGTCAGCACTGGAATGGATAAATCAAATGGGGTCTATCCGTTCAATGGAAAATTCTTCAGCCTTAAAAAGGAAAGAATTTTTTTAAAGATTTTATTTATTTATTTGACAGAGAGAGAGAGAGACAGCGAGAGAGGGAACACAGGCAGGGGGAGTGGGAGAGGGAGAAGCAGGCTCCCAGTGGAGGAGCCTGATGTGGGGCTCGATCCCAGAACTCCGGGATCACGCCCTGAGCCAAAGGCAGACGCTTAACGACTGAGCCACCCAGGCGCCCCTAAAAAGGAATGAATTTCTGACACCTGCTACGACGTGGGTGAAGTTTGAGGACGTGATGCTGAGTGGAATAAGCCAGACCTGAAAGGACAAATGTTGTATGACTCCACTTGATACGAGGTCCTTAGCAGAGTCAAATTCATAGACAGCAAGTAGGATGGGATGCCAGGGGCTGCAGAGGGCCAGATGGGGACAGATTCCGTTTGGCATGATGAAAAAGTTCCGGCGATGGATGGTGGTGCTGGTTACCCACCAACGTGACCCAGAGTGAACGCACTTAATACCACTGAACGACGCACTTAAAAATGGTCAAGATGGCAAATTTTATGTTCTGTGTGTTTTACCACAATTTCTAAAAATGCGACAGCAAATCTGCACCTCCTACCACCGTCTGACAGTGCGATCAGGTGCCCCTCTGACGGTTCTCTTAAACTGGGAGGGAGATTTTTTAGACCAATCCCAATGCTGGGGCACTAACCTCGCCCGAGCGTCGCCTCCTCTAGGGGGCAGCACGTCGCAGGCCCGGGATGAATGTGTCTTGGAGTAAGGAGCAGAGCAGAATCTCCCGCCGCTGCTGTGGGGCCCTCTTTGGGGCTCGCCAGGACAAAATTAAAAAGAATACTCATTACATGTTGAAATGATTATTTTGTGTATACTGGCTTATAAAATATATATTGTAAATGTTAATTTCATCTGCTCTTTTTTACTTAAAAAAAAAAAACGTGGCTACTAGCTGATTTAAAACCCACGTGGCTTGTGCTATGTTTCTGTTTAGTGCATTTTATGAAAACGGCCTCATTGGTTTGTCTCTCCCCGGGGACGGGGCTGGCTCTGGGTGGGAACCCTAGTCTACCCATTTGGGTCTCTGCCGCTCTTTGAACCACGAAAGACACCCAGGTGTGTTTCCTGGAACATCTGCTGACTTCATGTTTGCCATTTTCCCTCCTCGTAGGTCCACCAATGCTCTTGATGTTCAGGATGAGGTGGAAACGGTCTCCGAGCTCTGCAGCTTTCCCTCTCCCCTCCACTGTTGACTCGTAGCTTCACCCCTGACAATCTGCTTCATGTCATCTCCACACTCAGCCCTTTGATGGGACTTAAGTTAAGCGGCTGGCAGCAGCACTGCCCCTGGTGTGGACCTGTCAGGATTTCCACCTCCCACGCCCTGGGTCTCCACCAGCTGATGGAAGGGAGGGGAGGGGCAAGAGGAATTATGTCCAGATCTCTGTTGTGCAAAGGAAGACACTGAGTGCAGGAGGAACCTCCCCAAACCCTCGGGTCCAGTGGATTCGTAAGAATGGACTAGAGCCATTCTTGATTCTCCAGGGAAAGGGGACAGGAAAGAAGAACTTTCCAGCAAGGATCGGGCTGGTCTCTGGGTGGGACACACACAGAAACTCAATATATCCTATTGGGTAAACCTCCTTATGGTTTCAACTCAAAGTCTCCATCCCCAGTAAGTCTCCCAGAACTCGGAATTATTCTTGGGCCATGGTTAGCGGACCTTTACATCAGGCATGGCTGGAGAATTTCATGATGCAATGATCCCAGTCTGCAGTTTCCTGGCACCTCCTTGGTCCTCCCCCTTCCCCCCCTTCTCCAGCACCTGCCGGCATTTCTCAGATGAATCACAGGGGCTCGCTCTGCAGGCAGGTCTGCAAAGTCTTCCAGCCTCCGAGCAGGGGCTCATTCCAATGGCCCCTTTCCTACGCCCATCTCTGGCTTTGACTTGCCTGGAAGCACGTAGTCCCATCTGTCCTTTCCTGTCTGATAGTCTCTGTGATGGCGAGCCAGAAGCAGAAATAGCAAGTGAATAGTTCTGCCTCCTGCTGGGTCTCCACTTACAAAACACTTTCTATGCTGAACAATGGGCCTGCCCCTCTTTGTTCTTCCTGCCTCTCAAGAGCTCACAGAGGCCTGCCTTTTGGCTCATTCTGGTGCTGCAGTCTTGGTTAACACCTTTGTTAAAAGGTTCTAGCCGCTCGGAAACACTTGCCTGGGGTCACGTGTCTCCCTTTCCACCTGCTGTGGTTGCTGTGTGGCCCAGACCAGGCCTCACCGTGGAGGGGCTTGTGCCGTAGCCTCTGGGAACACTGGCGCTGGCCTGGCTCGCAGCAGAGCAGTCCCAGAAATTGCGCTATACAGAAGGGAGGGGCCTTGGCCACGAGCCTGTGGCCTTCCCAGGGTGGTCTGTAGCCGCTGACTGGGTGGTCTGGGGACAAGGCCTGACATCAGCTATCATGACAATGTGGTAGCAGGACCAGAAGGGAAAGAAGCGGCCAGGCCTTGGTGGGCACACACACTTCAGAGCGCGGGACACTCACTGAGTGAACATTCAGGGACCTGCCGTATCGAGATGTTTCAGGGGTCCCGTGGAGTAGGGTGTGTTGGACATTCTCTCCAAAGTAAAGGAGCAATGATCATATCTCACCCCTCCCACTGCACTAAGAACTAGGACAATCCTAGGTGGGCCTCGGGGGGTCTGGAAGCAGCACGTTCTGCCCCTGGGAATACAATTTATAGAGTGACACAGGACAGCTGCCGAAGGCAGGAGAGGGCCCCGCAGAAGGTACGAGCCATGGGGCAGGGTGTCCTAGCCACATCTTGTGGCGGGTTGGTGCAGGGCTATGAAAGCCCAGCACGATCTGCCAATGATGACACGTCAATTGAACGTGAACCGGCTGTGTGACGTGGCGGGTCCCTGAAGGGTCTGTGGTGGGAAAAGATGCTGGCTGGAGTGTCTGGCAAATCCTAAAAGGAGAATCACAGTGCAGGTCACTACAGTTTTCGGGCCAGGCTAGGCCATCATGCAGCAGAGAATTATACCCTCTTTGAAAACCAGCTCCTAGATGTTATAGGGAGCCAGTGGAGACAGGGCCTGTGGGTCCAGGACACTGGGAGATGACACCCCCCAGAAGTGACCAACCACCATAAGGCTGGTCAGACCCACCAGGTCCTACAGCGAGGTCAGAGAATGCATATGAACGGGGCCCAGCCTTTCACACCATCCACCCCCCCCACACCAGCACGTTTGCCTTTGTTCACACCATGACCATAGGGGGGCCAGCTGAGTGAGCAGGAAGAGGTCAAACATGGTTCACAGGGCGGCTGGCGTGGCATGCAGGCACAAACCCAAAATGGCCTCTGGTAGCACTAGCAGCTGAACCAGGGCCCCTGAGGGGCAGTGGCGAGGAGGAAGCCCTCTACTGGGCAGAGCTTTGGGCCGTGCATCTGGTCATCCTCTTGTGTTGGAAGAAACGTGGGCCAAGACTGGGCTCCTCGTGGACTCACAGGCAGAGGTTAATGGCGAGGCTGGTGGTCAGGGACCCAGAGGAAGGGAGACTGGAGGTCAGGGACGAGGAAGTCTGCGGGAGAGGCACGTGTGTGGACCCAGGGCAGCAGCTCCAAGTGTCTTGGCATCACTTATGAACTCCGAGACCGCCACGGGGCCCTGGGCCAGTCAGACCTCAGCGGTGCCGACCAAGGCCCTAGGATAGGGATGGCAAATCATTCCTCAAACCAACGTCAACTCCAGTTGAGGGGCTCCGCGGCCGCATCCAGTGTTGCCACCTCAGAATGAGACCTTATTTGGAGATGGTGTCTTTACAGAGGTAACTGAGGTAAAATGACTCCTTCAGGTGGGCCTCGAATCCAATATGGCTGGTGTCCTTAGAAGAAGAGGAAGTGTGGACACAGACACACACGCGAAGGACATCATGTGAAGATGAAAGCAGGGATTGGGGTGACATGTCTGCAAGCCCAGGGATGCCAGAGAGTGCCAGCAACTACCAGAAGCATCCTCAATGCCTAGAATACACGGGTCCAGGAACCACAGGGTAAGCAGACACAGGAGTGGCCCCGCTTACCATCGCTCCCAGCCACCCGCTCGGGGAATGTCGTACTCCCTGGGCACACAGTTTTAGGCTCTGTGAGTCTAGAGTAGGGTCAGCAAACTACGGGGGAGCCCAGGAATTCAGCACGGCTTTCAGAGCGTTTAAGTGGTTGTATGAGTACCTATATAATACCTTGATTTTGCCTCTTGGCCTTACAAGGCCTAAAACATTTGTGCTATCTGGCCGTTCAGGGGAAAGTTTGCTGACTGCTGGTCTAGAGGGTTCCCAGAGGGACAGCCTTTCTACTGGGGGCACAGCAGGAGTCCTGGTAAACTTTAAGTATGGCCTCCCCCTCTTCATGTCAAGAGCATAGCTGGCAAGGAAAGGAGTCTTCGGGTGTCTCAGGGTCTCCCCTGCACAATTCTGACGGCGCGTGGATACGCAGGGCAGCCCAGGCCTCTGGTGCCAGTGACTGGGGACTCCAGACTTCTCAGAGAGGAGGGCCTGGGTCACCCAATCAGATGGGCAGTGGCTAGTCACGGGCGAGGGGAGAGGGGCTGGCAGGGCGCCAGGAGAGCCACGAGACCACGGGGGTCACTTGTGTTCTGGAGGCCAGCTGTGGTGGAGGGGCTGGGGCTGGGGCCCTTAACCTTGCTCTTGTCCCTTTCCCCAGGGAGAGGGCGCAACGGCCAGCTCAGAGGCCCTGCTCCACTGGGTCGCTGTGGTATCAGGGGTGCATGGGAGTGGAGGCTGAGGTAGGCCCCCCCAGGTCTCCTTCAGGAAGGAGGCCCTTGTGGCCCCAGCTGAGGGCCCCCTGGCGACTCGGGGCTTCAGGGGGGAAGGTCGGAGAAGGAACGAAGTCCGGGTTGGAGGGAGGGCTTTGCCTCCTGAAGCTGGGCCCAGGGGACACGCGCACGCAGAAGGGGGTCACCCTCCAGGAAAGCCCACCGTGTGGCATCGGCTGGCCCTGACTTAAAAGGAGAAGCCCTTCCGGTCAGGGCTTGCTGGTGCACCCCGGCCGGCCCAGGCCTACCTCTTTCAGGTGCTGTGGCAGGCAGTTACCAGGGGAGAAAGTGTGCTTGGTCTTCTGGTACAGATACCACAGCAGGGCCGAGCAGCCGAGCAGCAGGAAGGCCGCGCACACCGACGCCGCCAGGACCACGGCGACAGTCCAGGACGGGGCCGTCTCTGTGGGGGACAGCGGGCTGCGTTAGGCTCCGGTCAAGCACACGCGGGGTCACCCCCACCTCCACACTCGGTCACCGTGGCAATCCAGCGGGAATCCCCGCAAACGGGGTCGCATGCTCATCTCGGGAGGGGTGAGGAGGAAACGTGGGTCACCCGCTCTAGGATCCAGGGGTTTCTGGCAAGTGCCCCCCCTTCCCATCTTTTTCCAGCTTTGGTTTCTGGCACAACTGCTGACATACACGATGAGAACGATAAGCAGGAACTCTGAGCAATGAGCAATGCGCCTGCGCGTGCTGGAGAAGCCTCGAAGGAGGGAATGGGACCCCAGGGCCCCAAGTACACACGCGCACTGCGGTGCTTTGTCCTGAGAAGGGCAAAAGCTCTTGGCATGACAACACCACGCGAGCCCCCGGCACTCACACACCTGCCCACACTCCGGTTGTAGCTTCTAGTGGTGTAAGGCCACGCAGCTGGCACGACCCAGCACCTGCCGTGGGTTTCCGTCTGGAAACACTCAAGGCTGCCTAAAGAACTTATCCGTTTCTTCCGCCAACACCTGGCCTTCCTTTCTTAGAGCTCTTGCTATCAAACGCTTACGCCTGTGACTCCTTCCTCCGCCCCGTCGAGATGCACATGTATGTCCTAAAACCCACAGCTGCCTCTCTCAAGGACCTGCAAGCCATTCCTCTAAATTGCAGTCTTCACGAAGGAGGGCCCCTGTCCCCCAGCCTCGGCGGGAAGGGGAAGCCAGACTTGAGAAACGCCAGTTGGCCGTAGACGCAGATGGCTGAACTGCACGGACACTGACCCACCCTGTCACCTGTTTTGCGATGTGTCACTTTCCCGAATCTCTCTTCTCTGCCCCTCCCTTGTTCTTCCTTTAAAATGCCCAGGTAGCTCTTTCCCTCCTGTTAAGTCCTTAGTGAATAAAATATGTTTTTACTGCTCTAACACCCGGCTTTAACTCTGACCGGGGTTATTCGTAGTCTTGGCTCCCCTCATTCAGCACCAGGCTCCTTCTCCTGTTGCCCGGGGCCACCCACCCTCCCAAAGCCCGGTGCCTGGCAACCCGCACCACCTCCTGATTAAACCCCAAAGCATCTGGTGCTGAGAGGGGACAAGTCAATGAACCCTGCCCTTTAAGAGAAAGTCCTTTTAGAAGGGAGTCATTTTATTTGCGGAGAAAATGTCAACTCCTCCTTGCACAGGGCAGACCAAAGCACGCTGCATGGGGTCCCCACCCCTGGCACTGAGCAGCACGTGGCCCACAGATGTTCCTTAGATGTCTGAACCCATGTGGTGTTTGCAGGGGGAGCAGGGGTTGGGACAGGCCTCCCTCCCTCCCTCATCCCCTGTGTTTTCATTCATGCTGGCAGTGGTGTGGTCATCATCATCTTTCTGGCCTGTGCCCTCGCTGAGCTCAAGGGCCCTCCTCCCAGACCCCCTGTGAAGTCTCGCTTTATTTGCTAGAATTGAGGAGTGCTGCCCTCCAGCCCAGATTTTCAGTACGTCCAACCCGAGCGTGTCGTTTCTTGGTGAACGCAGGGTCACGTGATAAGCGAGTTGGACAGAGTGGCCCCCACCCAGCGAACACGGATTAAACCCTGCTGGCCGAGCCCCCGGGCCCGCCACTGTCGATGACGCTGTGCTGAGCCCCTGGAGGGCAGCGCCTGGACCCCCTGTGACCCAGCCAGGAGGTGTCAGCGTATTTATTTAAGGATGCTTCATCGGCACACCTGGTCAATTCCGAGGATGCTTCTGTGGCTCACCCCAAGAGAGAAAGCGTTATTGCATCACACGGGCTGGGAATTAGGGGAGGATCTAGGAGTCGAACCCTCCGCAGAAAGCTCTCTGACTTCCTTCAGTTCCACCTGACCGCGGCCTGGCGGACTGCCTCTCCCTGTTCTCTGCCTGCGCTCACCTGCGGAAGGAGTCCGCGGGCAGCAAATTACAGGAAAGGTAACCTGCTCCGTCCCTGTTCATTTACTAGCCGAGCGACTGTGGGCAAGTGACTCCCCCTCTCTGCACCTTGATTTCCCGGTCTGTGAAAGGGGCAGATCCTTACAAGGCTCTCATGGAAAAAATGGGTTGTGAGGTGCAGATGAGATAGCTATGTTTATACGAACCTAACATGATGTTTGACAAAAGCAGGTTTTCAAAGGGTTATAATTTTCTTTTATAAAATGTTTGGGTTCTGTCAGTTCCTGGGTCATTGTTTATAGTGACAAAATGTTTGAAATACTTCTCTCGTAGGTCAAATTGTAGGTCTCACAGCATGTCTCGTGCCATAAAGGGCTCAGGACATTTAGGAATCCCTCACAATGTGATTTTAAGAATGTCATTACTAATAAGCATTATATCTAACATATTGAGGGCTCATGTTGTGCCAGGCACTGTTGAGTCCTCCTCCGACCTCTGCCGTGTGGTGCCACCATCTCGGGCTCCCTATTCTGCAGACAGGGCGGCTGAGGCACAGAGCAGTGCAGGACTTGTCCCAGGTGCCATGTTATGTTCACGGGGGAAGGACAGGACACCAGGTGACCCCGAAATATACTCGAGGTTTTGGGAAAGCAGGTAACAGGTATTCAGAGAAAAGAAGGATGATTCCTTTTTAAAGATTTATTTACTTATTTGAGAGCGAGAGAGAGCATGCTAGAAGGGGGAGGGGCAGAAGGGGAGGGAGAGAGAAAGAATCTGAAGTCTCCAAGCTGAGCACAGAGCCTGATGCGGGGCTTGATCCCACAACTGCGAGATCATGACCTGAGCTGAAACCAAGAGTCGGACACCCAACCGACTGAGCCACCTAGGTGCCCCAAGAGAAGGATAATTCTAAGGCCAGGGATTTTAGTGACTCAAGCAGAATGGGGGCTCTCAAGGTACAGAATTCTGATTCAAGTAAAAATGTTTCAAGAGAGGAATAAAATGAGAAAAAAACAGAAAAAGTCTGTAGCAAGAACATGTGGCCTAGAAAATAACTTGCAGCCCACGAAGGGAAGGCTTTTCGTTATTGAAAGGCACTGCAGAGAGGCTCAGCCAGCTGTCACAGGCAGGTCCCCTGGGGCACTGACCTCGGGCTCCCAGCTGATGCGAGGCACTGAACTAACTGGGGACACAGAAAAAGAGAACGACGGAGCGTTCTCCGTCGAAGACAGCAGGACTTTCATTTTCTATGCGGCTCTGTAGCCCTGAGAAAAACTTTGCTACTCCAACCGCAAAGCTCATGTGCCTGGGAGACGGGAAAGAATCCTGGGTTCAGGCAAACAATTTGTGCGTTTACAAAACAAGGAAGCAATAACAGTAACAAGATTGAAGAAATTCCAGGCCAGTGACCTTGATGCTGATCTCCAGAAAAAATAACAAACATCCCAGAACGGATAATTAAGTGGCTAATTACCAACACATAAAAAGGATAAGGATGATAACCGAAAACTACATTAAGGCACCTAGAAAAAATGAGCTCCAAGTGGCTGCCTTTCCTTTTTTTGGACAGGGTGCTTAGTTGCTAAATTATGGCGTATGATGGGCTGGTTTTTCCCAGGCTGTGTTCCTTGGAACGCTACTCCCCAGAAAGGGTGTTGAAAGATCAGATATGCTCACAGTGCTCACATACAGGGTGATTTTTCTGAAGGGGCCCCATCATTTCCGAGCACACCTGATTACGGGGCTTTTATTTTACTCGTAAATCGTCAGGAGCACGGCTGAGACAGCATTGCACTTGGCACTGGGTGTGTCCATTTTAGCTGGTATTTACCAGTGTTTTACATTTACGTTTACAGTGACGTTGGGGACAAAAAAACCAACACAGCTTATATAACAGTCCGCTCTCTGCCGACGGGTCAGTGAGCAGCAAGTAAGCGGTGAGCAGTCTCAAGGAGGGGGCATCCGGGAATGCACCGACAGGTTAAGCAACAAATGGGTCAAGATCCTAAAGCTCTTTGTGGCAAATGAGACGAGACGAAGCCACACTGGGCGAGAAACACGTTCAATGACAAAAAGCAACACTCAGGAGCTTGCTAAGCAGAAATGATGAATCAATGAGATTGGAGCATGGCAATTATCCCCGAACTGCCCTGTGACACAGAGGATGAAAAGCTTTGTTCTCTCTGGAGGGAATTCATTATTACTCTCCTCTGTACTTCTGCAGCCCCCAGATCAGTGCCTCGCTTCCAGGAGGGCCTCGGTCAATGAAAATGGCTGGGAGTGGACCTGCGTGTATTCCTCCTTCCACGGTCTAAGCTGGCCGAGCCTTGCAGCGATGTCTTTAAATAATAAAAAGGCCTGTCGTTTGTGTGCAGACGTCCAGGCGGCAAGTCTGTGTCACCCCGTATGCAAATGCAGTGTGTCTGTATGTAAATGACCACAGTGTCCTGGCCAACGATACTCTTCCCCTCCTCTCTCTTGTCTTCCTTCCCTCCTCCCCTCCTTCCCTCTCTCTTTTTCTTAAGAAATAGGGAGCACTGTGAGTGACTGTGCGGAGGTCTTGGAAGCTGAGACAAGTAGTCCTCGGGGGCGGGTACAGGGATCAAGGTCTCTAAGCTCTCCCTCGTGTGTCTGAGGTGGGTGGAGACAGGCAGCCCAGGGAGGGCAGGCTTCTGAGCAGTGTGGCAGGGCTCACCTTGCTGGGCTGAGAAGACTTGTCTCAGGAGGCCTGAGAGGTCAGAAGGAGCACAGCGCGGGGGGCGGGGGGGCATGAGGAGGCTGAGCCCGATGAACGGAAAACGCGTCCATCCATCCCTTTGGTCTAAGAGGGAATGCGCTGGCTTGGAAGGGGGTCGTCTCCTTCCAGCAGCAAGGTGATCGGTCGGAGCTGACCTGGCTTTTGCAGCTGGAGCCGGACGTGTTCATGTCTAAGGGACCTTCCAACGCGAACACTCGGTGGGCGTCTAGAAAGCAATCTGAAAGGCTCGGAGGAGCCAGAATCACAGAGCGTGCGTGTCAAGACTCACCATCGTCGGCTGTCGGCTCGCACATGGGCTTGCTCCATTCCCCGGTTTTGTTCCGATCCGGAAGGAACCCTTGAACTCGAACACAGTACGTGGTCCACGGCTCAAGATCCCTGAGGACCTCAAAGTCATATTGACAGGTCATCGGCCACTAGGAACGAAGACAAAAAGAAAAACAGGCCTCAGCCGTGAAGGGGACACCATCTTCTCCGCTCCCCCCCTTCCTTACCAGTTATGATCTTTACTTTGGGCTCAAAACAGGAAGCTGAAGGAAGCATGTGTTCCTCCCAGTGCATCTCCGGGGACCCTGAGAGCATGTTACGGCGCGGGGCAAGAGCTGAGTGTTTCTGACAAACCACTGCGTTTCCTGAATTCTCTAGTTTAGACGCCATACAAACCCTCCTACTCCCTTTTTGAAAGGAATTAGGTTGTATGGGCTGAATTGTGTCCCCTCCTCCCCCCCAGTTCATCTGCTGAAGCCCTAACCCTCAGTATCTTGGAAAGTGAGTTGTAGCTGGAGGTAATCACGTTAAAATGGGCTCATTAGGACGAGCCCTAGTCCAACAGGACTGGTGTCCTTGGAAGAAGAGGAAATTTGGACGCGGACATGCACACGCCACGGAAAGATGAGGCGGAGACAGGGTTGTTGGTTCTACAGGCAATCGGGAGCTAGGAGAGAAGCATGGAACACATTCTTCCTCATGGCCCTCGGAAGACTATCACTGCCGAGCCCTGGATCTCGGCTTCCGAGCCTCCAGAACCTTGGGACAACACACTCCTGTTGGGTTTGTGGGGCTTTGGTAGAGCAGCCCCAGAACTGTGACACGGGTCCTTTAGAGCGAGAGGCCGTGTGATTTTCCTTCTAAGAGCCGATTTCTGACCCTGGCGGCCCAGGGATCTCCTTAGAATTGCTCCTCCGAGTGAGCACCTGAAATGCCCTCATCCGGCAGCGGCTGGCCTCCCTGACCCGGCTTCGAGGGAGCGTAAGCCATCCTCACGGATGATAGATTCCTGAGTTTGGGAAACCAAAACAGTTTCCGGCGAAGGAAGGGTAACTAGAAGAGTATATGCCATGCACATTTCCATCATGGTTCTATTTCCTGATAGAAGGGTCCTATTTAAAATGTGCTATGAGAGGGGCGCCTGGGTGGCTCAGTCGGTTAAGTGTCTGCCTCCAGCTCAGGTCATTGTCCCGGGGTCCTGGGATCGAGCCCCGCATGGAGCCCTGCATTGGGTTCCCTGCTCAGCAGGGGAGCCTGCTTCTCCCTCTTCCTAGGCTGCTTCCCCTGCTCCTGCTCTGTCAAATAAATAAACAAAATCTTGAAAAAAAATGTGTGAGGTGAATAGGAACTCCAATAGAAAGCGAGCACAAACTTTTTTTTTTTTTTTACTTTAGTAATTGGTTATTTTTCTTTTGGCGTCGGGTTTGTCGACAGCTTGTCTTTATTCCTTTATTGCGGGAGAAAGCCAAGCTCACTGACGACAAGAATTAGATTATACCATTGACTACACATGAAGAGTACAATATAACTTCCAATAATTAAAAATAATAAATCCTGGCTTGCTTTCCTAGAAATCCAATACCCCGAAAACCTTGCAATGGTAGGTTATCAGAGATTAAACTCAGGGCTGACCCACAGCGGCAGGCAGGGAAGGACAGACATGAAAGGGCCCTCTCAAGTCCCCCTCTGATTGCTTTTTCTAGCCGACTTTTACACCCGGGCAATTTCTGGCTTTCTCTGCTCACATTCTCCCATCAGGAAGAAACAGAATTTCCCGAAGCCTTTTATGCTATGAGTTTAGGAACCCGATATGGCAGCCTTTCAACACTGCCTTCTGGAAGGGAACCGTATTGTCTTATTCCTTGCAGGCCGCTATAACAGAACACCACAGAGTAGGCAGCTTCTAAACAACCAACGTGTATTTCTCATGGTTCTCAAGGCTGAGGAGTCCAAGGCCAAGGCACCGGAAGATTTGGGGTCTGGGGAGGGCTGCTTCCTGATTCTGAGCCAGCCGTCTTCACGCTGTGTCCTCATCACAGGGCAGAAGGGCCTGCCGAGGGAGGTCCCTCTCTGGGGTCCCTTTTACAAGGCCGCTAATTCCAAGGGCCCCACCTCCTAACACCTTCACATTGGGGATTAGGTTTCCACACGTGAATCTGGTGGGGGCCACACACATTCAGTCTAGAACGCGCATAAACCGGTCCTGGTGATTTTGCAGACACGTGTGAGGGAGGACCTGGGGAGCAGGCAGCCTTTCCAACACGTGGCATGTCACACCAAAGGCTTCCACATAGCAGGCAGAAGCGACAGGACAGATGTGTCACCACATGCTTATCCTGTGGGCACATTCTAGATAAGAAGCTAAAGATAAACTGGGGGTTGAGTTTCATGCTTGGTGCAGGAGGCACTCAGGTGTGCAGGCCGTGGAAACGGATCCTAGAGAAAAGTCGGCTGCTAAGTCCTTGAGTGGGTCACTCCTGTCTTACCTTTGCATCCCAGAGCTTAGCGGGGATGCCTGCATTTGGTAAGCGACTGTAAAACCTCATCATTCTGTATCCTTTCTAGGCTCACATCTCCTGGGGCCTGGACGATAAGCAAAATCATCTATTCTATGAAGAAGACTGATATCCTACATCATTTAATGGAGGATTTTCGGGAGAAAAAATGAGCTTGAGATTTCGAGGGCCTGTGCGGTATGTACATATACACTCAATTACATCGCTCCTAGGACAACACACATGGGTGACCCTTTCCTCCCAAACTCTTGAGATGTAAGTGACAGAACCAACATTTTCTATAGAGGAGATAACATATATGTAAGCTAACTTACATAACATATTTGTAAGTCAGTTTAGGACCACAAATGGCATTCAGCTTGGAAGCACTAAGTATAAGGAAAACCTTGACCACAGATGAATGAAAATAGCCTTATTATGTCTACATAAGGGGAAGGAAAGCCCCATGTATCAACCACACACTTTGTTCACATAATAGGACAAGTTTATTTTTTTCATCATGTCATTAAACTCCCCCATAATCTGTGAAGTAGGTTATCGTCCCCACTTTGTTATATAAAGTGGGGTTTTTTTTGAAGATTTTATTTACTTATTTATTTATTTTAGAGAGAGAAAGAGAGAGTGTATGTGCACATGGGGGGAGGGGGAGGGGGGAGAGAGAATCTCAATCAGACTCTGTGCTGAGTGTGGAGCTCAATGTGGGGCTCGATCCCACGACCCTGAGATCATGACCTGAGCTGAAACCAAGAGTTGGACGCTTAACTGACGGAGCCCCCCAGGCGCGCCATGAAGTGGGTTATTATGCCCATCTTGTAGATGTGAGGAAGCTGAGGTTGAGAATGTGACTAGAGTCACAGGGACAGGAGCAACATTCCAACCAGGTCAGACTCCTGGCTCATGTTTTTAAAGGAACCGTCCCCTGAAGAGGATGGTGAGAGCAATGGCGAAAAGTGGGGTCTGACAGGTAAAATGTGACACCGTTCATCTAGCATCCAGGGGCGGGGCTGCGCTGATCATGGACTTGACTACTCCGTGGTGTACCTGGGGCACAGGGGTTCATACCATAAAACAGCAGTCACGCAGTCTGTCACCTGACTCAGCTGACTGCAACTTCCGCCAGCCAACTGTGGAGTCAGCTCTACCTACCCTCTCCTGCAACTTCCCTTCAGGGACAGAAAGGCCTGCTCTCACTGTGCTATCTCCCTGGAAGTCTGCTCTACGCATGTCTACTGGGGCCTGGGAAGCATGAGCCAAATACCAGGTATCCCTCAGACTGGGAAGCTTCTGGCCTCAGGGGACCTGGCCTTAGATCCTCTGGACCATAAGGTGCTACCACCTGGCAAGACCCTGACTGGATGGCCTCTTAGCCTCCTTTCTCCATCGTCATGGCCTCAGACTAACACTGGCAAAGAAGGGGAGTCGACATCTGAAATGCATATGATGTGCTGAGCTTACCTTTTCATCGGAACCATTTTTCCAATATTGCATATTATAAACCCATGAGTTATAAATATTCCTCATGGTCCATGTTTCAGGTTCATTCTCAATTTTAGGGGCTAAGAAACGCATATGTAAAGAATTAGCAAGTGCTTCTACTTGTATCCCAGGTGGTCCAATCATGGCTAAGAGGAAGAGAACAAAGCAAAATGACAGTCAAACTCACATTTAAAAAAATCAACATTTATTGTCCATAACTGTGCAGACCAACTGGTCGACTGAAGGACCCTGCTCTTTGATGTAAGCTTGCTACGACATGGACTGATGTGGTCAAGGAGGGTAGTTGGATTTTTTTTCTTTAGAAAAATCTGATAGCCTTTTGTTTTATTAATCAAGTGTAGTCCATTTATGTTTATTGTGATTTCTGATATATTTGTAATTATTCCAACTATATAATTTTGTGTTTTCTATAAAGATTTTGGGTTGAATTTTCTTTATTTCCTTTGCTGGGTTTGAAGCTACAGATGGTATTTCTACTACTTTTAGTGCCTAACATACATAATTAATCATACACACTGTCCAACAAAGGCTAAAGCTGTTTCTGCCCAAATGCTCTTTTATTGGATACTCACATGGCTAGCCCCTTCGCTTTGTTTAGGTCTTGGTTCAAATGTCACCTCCTCAGAGAGACTCTTTTACCACCCCATAGAAACACATATCCCAAGACATCCTGCCCCAGAACTTGCTTTCTTTTCTCGAGAGCCACAGTCACATCTGTCATAAAATATGTATCTACTTGTTTATCTGTCTTCCCCCATTAGAGTACATGCTTCCTGAGGGCTGGGATTTTGTCCTGTTATTATAGCTTCTGCACTAAGAATGTGCCTGGCGTATAGTAGTGCTTAATAATAACTGCACAGTGAATAATAAACATCCCTGGGCGACTGTGCTGTTTGAGTTACATCCTGTTTTCTTCTCTGACTGCAGTTATTTATTTATTTTCTTTTTTTTTTGAAGCTGTTAATGGGCCTGCTTCCGGCATTTTACCTTGTCTTTATCTGCTGGTAGCTAAAAACCAGATAAGAAAATTTATTAGATATCTTTTCAAAGCAAGTATAAACAGATTCAATGGGACTTCTTGCAGCACTTTCCTGTCATATACACTTCAAGAACTTAGCTGTTGCTAAGTGCACGAACACCGGCCTGCTCTGAATCCTTGCTGGGCCACTCCTTATCTGTATGACCTTTGGGCAAGCTGCTTATCTATTCTGTATTAATTTCTAAAGGGAATTTCCGCAGATGGGCCCAACACAGGAATTGGAACCAGTAGGGACCTGGTAAGTCAGTTAGCAATTACAGGAGCAGAGACCTGTCCTGTTTTGGAAACTTGACTACTGTTAAGCTGCTTGTATTTTTTTAATGTTGATTTTTCTTAGCTTTTATAAAGATACCTTTAGAAAAGATAATATAACTTTGATAATTTCTACTCCAGCAATAAGAGTTTTGTTATCCCAGCCTGGGACAGAATTGGGAAAGAGCAGAAGGGTATCCTAGCTGCGTTAGGCACTGGGGAAGGTGGAATTGTGGGAGCCGTGGGGGTCCAGAGCAGGGAGCGGTATAAAGACCCCATCCCACACAGACACAATCCTTCCAACGCTTCCCTCGAGCTTCTCCTTGGAAGGCTGCACTGGAGTCTTGTTCATGAGGTTGTTGTCACCCCTTATCCTCTTACTGTCTCAGTTCCTATAAGGTGATTTAATTAGTTTCCGATTCCTGATGTTCCAATTATGTTCACCTCATGACCTCTGGTGAGTCCCCAGGACCCCCCAGATCTAACCTGGGAACATTCTTTTGGATGCTTACCAGTCAGCCTGACCCAACGCATCTGCCATAAGCCAAATCCATTGCTCTGTCCTTCGTTCTGGGCAGGCTGGCTGTCTGCATCTGGGCTTCCTGTCTCCACACCTGCCTCGAACAACCTGTATTCGTCTGCCTGTCATGTCACATTTCTTTCCGTCCTAACTCCAAACTGACTTCCTCCCAGAAAATGTACTACATTCATCCGTCCAGTTCTTCTCATTAACAACTCTGGCTTCAACTCATTCTTTACCCACAAGGCATTAACGTTAATAGATTTATATTTAATTGTTGTATTAATTTAGGACCATTCCTTCCTGTTTCTCCCACAGACTTCTGTCCGGCCATTACATTGCTAATTATAGTCCCTAAGCTCCTTGTGCCAGGCCACCCACTCTGTGGGTGCTCAAAGAATCCTCCCTGACCAGGCTACCCCACGGGGAGAGAAAACCAAGGCACGATGACGGCATTACAATGAAATGGAAAACAAAGCGGCTTACTGTCATCCACAGGACAGAAGGTGACGTTTACCCAGTCTGAATGCTCATCTGCAGATTCGGCCCTGACTCTCAAGGTGTGATCACCATACTTGGAAAGACTTGAGAAATCACATTCCGTCAAGGCAGTGCTTGTGCACATATCTTGGAATTTCCTGTAACTGTAAAATCAGAAAAACAAAACCATGAAAGTTCTCACTTGAGTCTCTCTGGGGCTGACTGGTGCTTCATTAATCCCTACTACCAAAGGATAATGGAGGATAACGCGAGAAAAACAAACCGAATTCTTAATCACCACTTTTGATGAACAGCATGCATCCTTTATATGAGCATTTCCCAAACTGTGCTCCACGGGACTTCAGTGATTCTTGAGATATTATAAGCCGTTTCAAAAATAATCTGTCCCTGGGTGGCTCAGTCGGTTAAGCGTCTGCCTCCGGTTTGGGTCAGGATCCCGGGGTCCTGGGATCGAGTCCTGCATTGGGCTCTCTGCTCAGCGGGGAGTCTGCTTCTCCCTCTCTCTCTCCAATAAATAAATAAATAAAATCTTAAAAAAAAAAATCCGTCCCATGGTCAAATGATTTGGGGCAGAAACTAGGTTAAACACGAAGAGGTGTCTGTCTTCGTAGCAGAACTCCCTCAGCGACTTTCACAGCTCAAGGAGCGTGTGCCTCTCCGAAATGGGGTTGAGTCCTCAATATATTTGACCAAGAAAGCTTTCCTCCTTGATTATGGTATTTATGATAGCAGAGGGACACAGTCTGTGAATACTGATATACACAGGTTAGCCAAAATCGGTCTATTACAAGAATTTCAAACAGCATCCTATAAATGACTGCTATTACTCTGGAAAAACTATACAACGGTTCGTTCTTACACAGATTTGTTTTATGCAATGCGTTTAAAACAGAGCTCGAGCCCTGCCACTCACCCTTGAAGGGAGGGTGGCAGAAATGTGAAGTCGAAGAAGGAAAAGGATGTCTGGGAAGAAGGACAGGTGCATGTGACTGCACCTGATGACCACCTGAGGGGTGTAATCAGCTCCACCTGACCGAGGAAACCCAGACTCCTGCCTGGCCAAAGGGGAGGATTTTGTCTGACTGGTCCCTCAGTGTACTTCCTCTGATCTGGCTGCCCCTAGAGGTGACAAAGAAGGTGATGGTGATAAAAATAGTAACAGCCCACTTGTCAAGCACTTAGGTGTCAGGCAGGGCGGGAAGTGTTTTCACCTGTCTTGCCCCACTATTCTACAGTCTGCTCTTTTCACGTCCTGTACCACAAACGTTCACCAATCAACTCTTCCTGGGCTGCCTAACATCCCACCACTTAGAGACTCCAGCGGTCGCGGCATGAAGTGGGCTTTCCCACATGAGGCCACTTCCTTCATTTAAACTAACGTATCAACTGACTGGAACATGGAATATTCCAAAAGCTGTTTTGCAATAACTCCTCTCTCCCCAGCTCATTTTTATGGCATTTAAAAATATTTTTCTCCCCGTTAAATAGTCATATAACCCAATCCCCATATGTACATCTCATTTGCAAAGACATTTCCATATTCAAATCACCATGTCATCTTCCGAAGTCAGCTTCTGGTCACCCCTACCCCACGCACACCTAGAAGAGTGTGTGTTACCCAATCTCTCAAGCTGAATTCGAAACACATCTTTCACAAGAAGCCACTGGGAACTCGAACTTACAAGATGAACATCCCAACCAAATGTCTCTACTACAAGGACCCAGAATGGAATAACAAAGAATAAACTCGGGGTGGGGAGAGAGAGAGAGAGAGGTTAATTTTGCACAGCGAAGGCTCTAGAGCTGTCAAGACTGCAGAAACAGACATGAGATTATCAAACCTCATCAGTAGTAGAAAATACACAGCAGGGAAAACTGAGTGGCAGAGTCATCTGTCCCCAATCCTTGAGAAAACTGTCCAGACTGGACTAAGGACCGCAGGTTAGACGAAAGTCCTGCCCCAACGTTAAAGCTGCCAACCTCGACAGCTACAGGTGGTGATGTAAAAGATTACCCTTGCTCTTAGGAAATTCACCATGAAATATGAAGGGGCAAAGGGCATGATGTAAGACAGAGAAAGAGGGACAAAGGAAACGTGGCAAACTTTAAAATTTGGTGAATCTGGACATAAGCTATTTGGAAGTTCTTTGCACTGTACTTGAAACCTTAAAACATTCTGTTAGCGGGGCATTATTTCGAACTAAAAAGTGCCTGAAAAAGTCAACAAAGACTATCTTATTCATCTTCCTACGTCTTCTCTGCCTCGGCAGGCCTGGGATATGTTTGTAAAAGAAATCTGGAGGAGGGGCGCCTGGGTGGCTCAGTCGTTAAGCGTCTGCCTTCAGCTCAGGGCATGATTCCAGGGTCCTGGGATCGAGCCCTGCATCAGGCTCCTCCGCTGGGAGCCTGCTTCTTCCTCTCCCACTCCCCCTGCTTGTGTTCCCTCTCTCAGTGGCTGTCTCTCTCTGGCAAATAAATAAATAAAATCTTAAAAAAAAAAAATCTGGAGGAGAAGGAGTGTGGGATCAATGGGATCTGGGACCTCTGTTTCCTCCTGCTTCATCGAAGGGACTGTCTATCTTTGTATGTTTCTGAGTCACATTGGGAGCAGGTGTGTTGGCTCATCACCCTTTGGCCTCCTGCTGCTGTTTGCACTTGGCATAAAGCTGTGTCACCTGCATCCAGCCTGCAGTGTATGATGGCAAGCTGCTGAGGGAGGGCAGGCAGGTACTGGGAGTTCAGAGCACCACTGAGATAATCACCTTGGTGACACTCACCGTTCCTTCATAAGCCTCCGCTGCTTTCTGAGGCTAGAGCTTTTCACAGCCAGTAACTGGCTGTCTTACTTTCAATTTCAGAACACAGAGTAACCGAGCACCCACTAGGCAATTCATCTGTACCCCACAGCACGGTGGTATCGTTATAATCTGCTGGAGTGGATGGGTGGTAGCATGGCAAGCGCCTTTTTTTTTTTTTTAATATTTTATTTATTTATTTGACAGAGAGAGAGACAGCCAGCCAGAGAGGGAACACAAGCAGGGGGAGTGGGAGAGGAAGAAGCAGGCTCCCAGCAGAGCAGGAAGCCTGATGTGGGGCTCGATCCCAGGACCCTTGGATCACGCCCTGAGCCGAAGGCAGATGCTTAATGATTGAGCCACCCAGGTGCCCCTGGCAAGGGCCTTCCTGTTTTGCATACCTCAGTTTTCCTGGCTGGCTCTCACTTGCAAATCATTGACTTCGAGCAATCCAGCTCTTACAAGTGGAGATGATCTCAGTGACATTTTTTTCTCTTAAGAAACATCAATTGTGACAAACCCAATATGCTTGTGTTGCAACAGGCTACCAGTATGGCCAATGACATCCACAGCCACATGATCAAATGTCTGTATCTACCAGTGGCCCTGCGGTTGTCAAACGATCAACCACCTCAACGAGAAAAAGTAAAAAAGACTTGATTTTCTCTTCAGAGAGCAGAACTTTCACAAGAATTTCCTGGACAGAAAGAAAAAGGTCAGCAGGGAAGTTCCCTGTGGGCTACCATGGTCATGCGGGTGACTGACAGCAGTCAGACCCTCTGCTGTGGTCTGGCCCAGTGACCAGCTCAGGACCTTCCTGCCACGAGCACCCCAGACTCACCTTTGGTACTGAGCTGTGAAAGTCAGATTCCCTTTGGGAAAAGCAGGCAACTCCCACTGTAGAATGTTCTTGAAATTAACTGACTTCATTCTGACGTTTTCAGGAGGTGGCACCATTCCTAATGCTGTAAAAATAAAAGGAAAAAGTTTACATCTTTGTGCCTCAAAAAAGCTGCACAAGTAAATGACCATACCCAACACTCGGGTCTCCCCTCGGGCTCCATGTCTTCAAATGGGCATGTGGGTGAAGGAAAAAGAGGCACACATTAGCTGTACTGAGGAGTCTGGACTTTATCTGAAGAACGGCCAGGGGGTTTGGGGGCTGGGGGTGGGGCAGACAGCAAGAGTGAAATGGGGACACATGGGGGTGACCAGGATTTGGGTGGTGGGAGAAAGGTGTGTGGGGGTGGGTAGCTGGATTTTAGATATATTTCCAGAGGTTCAGACTCTAGACTTGCTGATATATTTGGTGTGGAGAAGTTAATATTCATTCCTGGCTTAAGCATCTGACGCCCTGACTGGGGTTGGGGGCAAGGACATCAACAGTCCCATTTTAGCTGCATTAGGGTTGAGATGCGGGAGAGATGCGCACACAGGAATGCCCCAGAAATCTGGAGAAAGGAGCCTGGCACAGAAAGGAGTGATCTGGGCTAAAGGCAGAAATCATTTTTAAACTGTTTAATAGAAAATATCAAATATACACCAAAGGAGACAGAAGAGTATGATAAACCACCACCGGCCCATCACCTAAGGGTGCCAACAGAGATTCACACTTGAGTCACGGGCCTATAGCTGGTATTTAATGCCAGGGTTCTGCTGGTATCCCCTACAGGGATAGCGTTGAGGGGAGGGTGGAGGGCCTGGGCAAGAACTGGGCTATATAGAGATCTGGCAAAGGTAGGGGATCCTAGGTAGAAACAGCCTGAGAGGTAGACGGAAAACCGGGAGACTGTAGTATCCTAGAAGGCCGGGGAGGAGTTCATCAGAAAGGAAGGAGGGGTCCATCGTTGTCTGAACCCGGGCAGGAAATTAAGAGGAGGGCAGAAAAAGTTTCAGTGGATTTAGAACTCCGAAGGCACAGAGCTGTGGAGCTGAGGGGCAGAGCTCAGATGCTGGGGTGCTGAGGACTGAACGGGAGGCCCTGGTGGCCGGACCCGGCACCTGATCACTTCCAGCGCGCCTATGGGGTCCGCTCAGGGGTCGCCCTGGGGCCATCGCTGCCGGCGTCATAGCTCGGCCTCCAGTTCCCAAGCGCACGTCGGGCCGCTCCGCGGCCGGGAGCCCCGGAGGCCCGCGGCGCACCGACCGGCCGGCGCCCCCTCCCCGCGGACCCCTCACCTGACATCAGGAGGCAGCCGCCCAGCCAGCTCCGCAGGCTCCGCGGCATCGCCGCGCCGGGAGCCGGGAAGGCGCTTGGGGGACGGCGGCAGCCGCCGGGCAAGCGCCCCAGTACCAGCGCCCCAAAGCGCCGGCGGGTCCTCCCCGCCCCGCGCGGTGGCAGCTTCCGGGTACTGGAGGGGCGGGGTGAGACGAGGCCCCGCCCCCTTCTTGGGCCCCGCCCCGGCCGGGGTCCAGCGCGGCGCTTTGCGCGGGTAGAGGACCCGCGGTGTCGTGGGGGCCTGGCCGGTTGGGCCCGGGCGGGTAGTGGGGAGATGAGGAGGAAGGGGACCTTGTTTCCCCCAACGGGTGGGTGGAAAACACCAGTAGTAAAACGGTTGCAGAACTGTACGTACAGTGCCCCGATTGGGGAGACACGCCCCCAACATTGATTGCATGCTTTTCCAAGTTAAATAAATACATTACAACGCCCACCCAGAGGTTCTATCTGGGGTTATGGGTGGTGGTGGTTTTTCTTGACACCATTCAGTTTTCTCCAAGTTTTCCCTATGATCCCCTCTCCCTGTAAATAGGTTGATTTTAAAGCACTCCATTAGCGAAGACTGTTTGAAAGGGTCTTCTTTACCCCCTCCCGCCCACGGATAAACACCACAAAACCAAGTCACTTACGGGGCAAAAACCTGTTATTCTCACAAGACTGCTTGAGAGAGGTTTAATTTCCTCTTTCAAAGCTTGGGCGGTGGTGAGGCTGGAAATCCCAGAGCAGGGTAAGTACAGGGTGATGTAAGGCGCTGCTTGACATCTGACCACCAGGAACACAGCCCCAGAGGGTGGATGCTCCCTTGGCCCCTGTTGGCCACCGCACACAGGGAGACTTTTGTTTAACCCTAGAGATGCCAGCAGAACCACAAAGCGGCTGCATTTTTACACTAATGAGAAACAACTCTGAAGACATTACCAAGTTTGTATTAAAAAGTATTTATCCTTCACCAACTTCAGACAATTATACAAAATTTAAACACACACACACACACACACACACACACACACACACACACACACACA